>NC_089912.1:50818320-50868320 GCF_040182565.1 Anser cygnoides | reverse complement strand
CTGAGGTGAGCATTTCTTCTGACTCAGCTGCCCAGCTAGCTGACTCAGTAGCAGAATAAGAGGAAACCTGAGAAGTGATTCTTATTTCTCATAGGTAAACTGCTGCTGAGTGTTTCCTGCATCTTGGCCGTGTGTGGCATATGGCACCTCATTCCTGGAATGTGACAGGAAGAAATTGTTGGGTGTATGTGTCTCAGACAAGATGATTGCTCTTGGTTTAAAATGCTGTTTCCAAATTCAGATATGTGGCAAACATGTGCATACTTCCTGTAGTCTGAGCAGCGTATGTAAAAAAATAAGTATTCACATGTAAAACTAGAAAATGAAAAGCAAAGCAAAGATCACATTTCTTTCCAAGGATCTAACAAAATTTCACTCCTTTTCTCATACATAAGCCTTGGAACTATGTGTTCTTAACAGACTTGTTTTATACAGAAGGAACTGAGATTCTCATAGTAGCCAAAGCTTTTCACTAAAGAATTTCAGTTTGGTGATATTTTTTTTTCTTAACTCAAAACACAAATACTCAAAACACAAAACTTCAGTGATGTGAAGTTAAATGGGAATGAATCTGAAACAAAAGATCAATGGAAGAAATTTCATCCAGCTTTCAATCTTTTTTTCACATCTTAAAAATTCATAGTTAAAAGTTCCATTGATATTTAAGTAAACAAAGGCTTCTAGGGTAGGAAATGTAGAATATTTATCAAATAGTGAAGGAAATGTTAAATTAAACAGAAAATGATACTCAGTTCTTCTTGAACTGTAGTCCGTTGATAAAAAAACCTCAGTTTTGCAAGTAGACCTCTTTAGTTACGGTCTGAGTTCTTCAAATTCCTGAAACTAAAGAAACCTCATGTACATACAAAAAATTAAGCAGGGTTTCAGGTATGTAGACGCGAACCGTATAGTAATTTCTGTGTTGGTAAAAGTGATCTGCTGAACATTTTGAGAGTAAAACCACAGGCTTATTGGAAATATAAGTTAAAATCTGGTTTTGTTGGTTTTAGCTTTCCAAGATGTACATGTAGCATGTGCGCAAAGACTGTTGTAAGACCTTTACTAGAAACTGTGCCTTTACAGTATTTCAACTTTACATAAGTATCACTGTGTGGTAATTTCTAGAGCTATATTCTAGGAGAAGAAGTGGATAGGGGAAAACAAAACAAAACAAAAGCAAGCAGGAACCCTGTTCCTCGACTGGTCCTATTAAAGTCAGTTGCAGAACTTGATTGACATGTAGGAGCAAGGATTTGATCTATTCTGTGATTCGTATATGGATTTACATTTCACAAAACAGTGCATTTCATTTTTGATAGAGGAAACTAAAGATAAATGAAACAGTATGAAGTTAATCATTAGTTAAATTGTGTAATTATTGTAGCTCAAAAATCAGCAACATTTAACAGTTCTAGGCTCTTAAAAATGTAGTCCTGGACAATATGAATTAAAATGCCTATAGCAGACTGAAACTGTAGATTTCATCTTTAGTTATTATGTAAATACATAGTTATTTAGTTATAATGTAAATACAGCTTGCATTGCATTTAGATTTTTACCTTTTTTTTTTTACTTTTGGCTGAGAAATCAATAAAATTGGACATATTAGTAGGTGTATGTCTTTCTAAATAAGAAAGAACAAAGGTCAGTTAAGAAAAAAGCATATAACTGAAATATAAAGAAATTTCCCATACCAGTTGGCACTATTTCTGTCCTTTAGGTTGTTTCTTTTTCCCATCCATTTTACACAGTACCAAATTTTTGGTTCAAATTTTTGATATAGACTGGTCTTAGGCTGATCATTGCTGGCAATTTCATCTGTTTGGAACTACATATGGCCTAAATTATGCAAAATGAGTAACAGAAATTATTTAAGGAACAGTCATCAAAGCATGGACAACTTTTATTCTTTGACAACATTCCTGTGCTTTTTTGCTGTTTAAAGGGTTACACTTTTGTTGACAAAAGTGCTTGGTAATTCTAATTTGGGTTTATTTGTGGAAACTGTGAGTTTATGAAAAGTTATGTTTATGAAAAGTTTCATATTCTGCATAGCAGGAAGTCAAATAACTATGTCTGTTACTCTGTTTCTGTCAAATGCTAAGCTTACTAGAGTGTTTGTTTGCTAGCAGTGTGATTTTAATCAACTTTGGACCTTGCTATTTCTTCTTCAATTGGCCTGAATTTTGAAATCATTTGGTTTGCTTAACCTTTTTTACACTGCCTTTTCTGATCTTTTCATCATACCCACCTGGTTTATGTTAGTAACAGCTGGTTGTGCATTCCAGTATTTGAAAGAGTAGGAAAAGATGATAATTGCACCTAATATTTTCTTCTCAGCTGAAATGAGTATTTGTCTTCAAGATATGTTCAAAACATTGCCACCAAGTCAGGTTGTCAGAACCTGTCTACTCAGGGAAAGTATGCATAAAATAAAACTTCTAGTCAGTCTCGAGGAAGTTTTCTTCTGGATTGAGCTTTGTTGATTGAAGATTTTACTGTTTCATAGCTGATTGTCTTTGATGAGAGCACTGCTGGCAATAGAGTTTTCATGAGTTTGCCCTAGTCAGTGCAATACAAGGTCAGCTGGGTCGGCTCAAGACAGTTGCATTGACTTTTTAAAATCATATGCCCTTCTATTCCTATAATAAAGTAGGGAGGGGCTTTACATCATCCTTTTCAGCAGAAGTGTTGGGGTGCTAACCTCCAACTGCCTGGTTGTGTTGACCATCTGGGAATTATATTATCTTTGTCTGGCACAGCTGTTTGCAAGGTGAATGTCTGTCGCCAGCCTTAAAGCACTGTGAAGGAGTTTTGAGCTAATACATTTCCCTTTGTGATTGCCATAGACTACAACAGATAGATTAATATTGTCTGTGCAAAACTAACAACGTATTGCCTTCTGGTTGTGAGGGAGTGGGGTGTGATCACAGGCAGCAATGAAAACTCAGCTGACAATAAATAATTTATCAAGCGTGGTAACTCAAACACTTTTAGCCATTTGTACACACATAGAGTCCTCTATTGGACATTGGGGTTATGCTTTAAAGATATCTGATACCTATGAAAATACCTGTTGGTCTGAAAAGGCTTCACCTCATGCTGAAGGTGAGCAGTGTATGGCAGTATTGCATCATGCCAAGGAATTAGTATGAACTGATTGATGACAGGGAAGGGTGCTGGAATTTAATAGCTTCATGAAATTACATATCTGTCTCGAATAACACTGTGATCTAGGATTGATATTGATCTTTTCTGTAAGTTTTCAGTTTGACCACAACACTTGTGCTAAGTGTATGAGCATCATGGATACAGGTTATGTAGATTTATGTTAAAAAGGTATCTTTCTGAGGCAGTTTCTAATTAAAACAATCCGTACTGACAGAATATGCTGACAGAATTATTTTTTATCTATTTGATAGGGCCAGTTATACCTATCAAACGGACATTTAACTGAAAACAAGTCTAGGAGTTAACATTGTCTTGAGATTTTGAAATACAGTAGTATAGTAGAACAAGTTGCTGCAGAAGAAATGTCCATATAAAGCAACTTTTTAAGAGTGCAAATTTGAATTTGGAAAATATGATATTGTTGTTTTGAAAATGTTTAGTTAACACTTAGGAATCAAGTTTTGATTTTGAATTCATAATGCATCTTCAAAGGCAGAGTTATTTACAGGTCTCACATTCCCTGTGGTATCGGTAATATGTTTCTCTGGGCAGTTTTATTTATTTGTTATGCCTCTGATTTTATTGTTACTAATATAACCAACCTGTTCTATCATTTTCTAGGTATTTCAACAGCCTTCCTTAAGTGAGCTAGAGTGTCTTATCACCATGCAGAAATCTGAAATTGAGATTTTACAGGAAAAATTGAAAAAAACAAGTCTTAGCCTAGCAGAGCATAATTTGTATACTACGGAAACTCTGGAAAGCAACGATGTAAGGACTGGACGAAAGCATAAGGTAGGATAGTGTATTGTCTTGTGTATTTGTGTCTAAGTAAGGCTGGTAAAGCCAAACATTTTTGCTCAAGGGTCCAGATAATAATTTTAATATCTGTTGATGCTGTTTATAATTCTGGAAGCTTGTTTGAATGGTTCTTGTGTTATCTGCCAAAGACTTGTTAAAATAGCTGTTGGGAGTAGAAAGTTTTACCTTATTAAATACTGAATAAGGGATTCTTAATTAAATGAAATATTTGAAAGCTAAATTCTTTGTAGGTTTCTTAAAATGAATATTTATCAGCTATTTTGTTGTGTTTACTAGAATGACCATTGTTCCCTAGAAGAAAAATGGGAGGAATATAAACAGTTATTATGATTTTATAAATGAAACAGATTTTATTTTTCAAAATCTTTATTTTTAAAATATGATATAGCACTTTTTTAATTTTATTTCTGTGAAGAATAGTAATGATGTACTTTTGAAGTGCATACTTTCAACATTTTTTAAACTCTGCATAATGCTGGTCTGCTTCTTTCGAGATAACTTGCCACTAAATTTAAGCACCAGGTAACATTTGCAAACTGAAGCTACTGAAAAAATCTGTAAACAATTCTGTGGCTTAAATTGACTTACAAAATAAACCTAAGTCATTATGTTTGTGAGTGTGTTCAGTCTCTTCCCCATATAAATTCTCTGTTTGATTGTGGTATGAGTATGGAAATTTGGAATATGGAAAACTTGAAATAGGTTTCTCTAGGAAGGAAGCAAATAGGAGCATGCTTCTGTGGTATAAGTAGTCTGCAGGAGTAGACCATCGATTTACTGCCTTGGAAAACTCATGTATTTCTTATGCTTAGCATCTCATATTGTTTCCTTTAAAAACTGTATGGCTTGTTCTGCCTGAACATCTTGCAGTGCATGTTATTTTTGGGAAAAGCTATATTTTAGAATATTTGTATTAGAGCACTTAAAGTTTAATGTGTGATGTCCATCAAGAAGCAGTGGATCTCATAGTTTTTGAAATATGGGCTCTACTTCATAGGGCTATTTAAGAGAAACACTGTTGCTGAAACTGTCCAGATTACCTAGTTTTCCTTTCCTTTTCATTAAATAGCTAACTCAGAGTATTTTTACCACCATATTCTACTATGATTGACTTTCTTTTTGCATGTCCGTACCGGGTGCAGGTGCCCAGGCACTGGTGGTGTCTGCTGGGGCCTCCTCTGAGGCGCGGCCGGGGCTGCCCCGTGCTGGACATGGCCGGGTCCAGCGGCCCCACCACAGGGCATGGCCGGGCCCTGCAGCTTCGGCTGGCGCCTCGGGGGAAGTGGATTTAAGAAAAGGCAAAACGCTGCACAGGCAGTGACGAGTGAAGAAAAAAAAGGTGAGAAAGAGCTCTGTGAACACCAAGGTCGGAGAAAGAGCAGGAACAGGTGCTGCAGGCACTAGGGTGGTATTTGCCTGCATCCCACAGAGGGGACCACTATGGTAGATATCCACGCTGCAGCCCATGGCGGGGATCTGACACTGGAGCAGTTTCTCCTCACAGGAGCTGTGGCCTGTGGAGGCCTCACTCAGGAGCAGGGAAATGTGTGGGGAGGAAGGAGCAGCAGAGGGACTGACCGCAGCTCCTACATCCCTTCCCTTCTGCACTGTTCAGTGGGAGATGGAGGAGTCAAGAGTGAAGGAGTGCAGTGGAGCCTGTGATGTGACAGGGGGAGAAAGTCTTGTTTCAATTTGTCTTTATTTCTTACTACCCAGATCTATTTTAAGTGGTGATAAATTAAATTAAATTTCATCAAGTCAAGTCTGTTTTGGCTGTGACTGTGAATGGTAGCCAATCTCTATTTCTTTATGTAACTCCATGGGCATTTTCATTCTATTTTTCCCCCTGTCACTGAGGGGAGTGAGCAAGTGACTAGGTGGGTGTTAAGCCCTTAGGCAAGGTTAACTCACTACAGTGTCATTATGTGTTTCCTTGGAGTAAAGTAAAAGTGTGCTTTTTTTGTTGTGAACTGATCGCTGTATCAGGAATAAAGCAACTAAACTCTTAAGTACAGCTAAGCACCAACTTTAAAATCCTGTTGTAGAGAACCTTTTCCTCGTTCAGTATGTAGCTCCAGCCATGCTCTTTCAATACGTTGTTTGATATGTACACTTTTTCATGTGTCCATGCAGTCTGTATTAAAACTTTTGGGAAATAAGTTGACAAAGCCCTTTATATTTAGGCAAGATGGTAAGGAAAACTGTAGAAACGTTCTGGCTTTAGGATCACAAAATATAGGTATAAAATACAAATCAGTATTGCTGTCTTTGTTGAGGTTCCACTGCAGTAGAATATCTTTCCGTTACCTTGTTGTTCAGCCTTTTATGACAAACTACTCAGGAAAAAAGTTATTAGCAGGAAGAATATGTTGGATATACAATTCATTTTTTTTACCAGGATGATTTTTTTGGCTTAACAAAGACTCTGTCATTTTAACCCTTCATCTCCTCTTATTTGTATGTATTCCCAGGATTCAAAGAACAAATATGCATGGAATGACTTCTGATCAGAAAGAGAATGTTTTGATTCCTTTCTGCTCTAAAAAGCCAAACATTTTGAAAAAAAAAAATAATTGGAAAGGTGTTAATAAAAGAAAAAAGGCCTCAGGACAAAAGAGAAACTTGCACTAGTTTGATAAATTGGGATGTAGGGCCATGTATCTGTATACCTACGCCTATGTTTGATTCTGCAGAATGCATGGATGTATACACATGTATAAGCTAGTGTAGAACACCGTCACTGCAGAAATCCAAATCTCATGCCTGCTGTAGTATAGAGTAATAGAAACAACTTGCTCTGCAAGGCAAATGACGTGGTGGTTCAAAGCTTTCTTAAATGTGCGCGTATAGTGTCATTTTTATGGTAAGTGCAAACTTACAGTCAATTGTAACCCACACTGTTCAACCTCTGTTGAAAGTGGAATAGCTGCTTGCCATTTTCTATGAAGAATTAAAAGCTAGTTGCTTGATCTTCACAGAGCTCCTTTTGGAACTAAAACTTCTTAACTTTGTGAGCTATGATTTCTGTTACCTGATTAATCAGCCATCCATATTCTTGCTAGCCAATTCAGTAATACAGCCCTTGAGGGTTTTTATTTATTTTTATTTTTTATTTTTTGTAGCTAAGCTTTTAAATACCACTAAATAGTTCTAAAACTTGCCATTGCATGATACATGGGAGTTATAATTGTTTTTTATTGATATACATTCTACAGCATTCCTCTAAGTATTTGTATAATTTCAAGGTACAATAGATCTCTTAAAAGGCATGAGTTAACTTGAAATACTGATTAAGTTCCTGTTGATACATAGTGAATCAAGAATTTGCCATTTTTCCTCTCCTAAAAAAGCCCTATATCTTTTACTCCGTCAGCCTCTGGCTCAGCTTCAACAATGTTTCTCAGTTTTATCAACTGATAAAAAACATTAAGATTTCTGCCCACTGTCTTCAGTGCTGTATCTTGGCAGACATTGATCTGAGCGTTACAGAAAAGTTCAAGGCATTTCTTGCTGAACTTCTCTGGTTTTTTTTTTTTTGGCTTGTCTTGTGACTCCAACACAAAACTTCTTAAATTCAAAAACTTGACTGTTCCCACCCTCTTCCCATGGTGGTACCACATCATACCAGCTCTGGTAATAGGAGATTGTTTAAAAAAGAAAAAATCTTTGCTTTTTCTCATTCCTGTACTTCTGTTATCAGTTAATGTGTATGTGTCACATCCACTTATCAGTCATTTCTTTACATTATATCTTCTATCACAGTTTCATATTCACTAATATTACAAATCATGTTTGTTTCTGTTTGTTTTAGTCTTTTGTAAACATGTTCTAGGATCATAAAATGGAAAACCTTTTGCTTCCCTTGACTGGCTGGGCTTAAAATTTTTTTCTCAAAAAAATGAGTGTTGTTACTCCTAAACTTTTAGAAAATGTTTAACACATTACAATTGTGAATATTTTTAATACAGATGTGTCTAAATTTACTGTGGAATTTGAGGATGGAATTAAAAATTAAATGCCTAAGCTTGACAGCAGCAGCAACAGCAAAGTTTTCAGTTGTGAGAAGAATATTACAGATGCCATCTTTCAAATTGAGTTTTGCAGCAGCCCCAGGCAATCAAATTACAGTGTACTTTACTACACAGTCTTTTCTGTCTTGGTAGGAAAATTTAACTGCCTTCTTAGCAAAGATTGCCTTCAGACTACCTATGTGCAGCTGTGAAGCCCAGCCCCAGCCCCTTCTCTCCACAGACCTGTAGTCTGATCACTAAACAGATAAGAACATGTTAAAAGAATATCATGTTTCTTAATGCACATCCCTGATCACACCTGTTCTCACAGAGCAGTATTTCCATGTCTATCAATGCTTCGAATTTTAGTTTTATTTTCCATATCTTGGCCCTGTATTTCAATTGTGGAAAAGATTCACAGCACAGTCCCAGGTAGCTATCTAGAAAATCTGTTATATTAAAGAAAAATGGTTAGACTCACTGTATCATACCTTTGATTAAAGCAGCAAGACTGTGAAGCTCACGTTTTTAGATATTTTTTCCTCTTTTCTCCATCCCTTCTAGCGTTTCTTCTAGTAGTTTCCCTTAGGAGTCTGGTGATGGTTGGTCCAGTTCTTTCTCTTTGTCATCCTCTTCTTTGACAAAGGATGCAATACTTTGGCTTTGTATTCCTTATTTCAGAGAAATATTTTCCAATTCTTCTGTATGTATAACTGTAAAGTTTAACTTTTAATTTACCATTTCTTCAAAAATAGTGTTCTTCATTTTTTTAGGGAAAGTTAATATGGGTATGCAGTGATTAAGAAATCTGATAGATAGTTCTATTTCAAGTATTGGCTTTATTCAAGAAATTTGGGACTTTGAAGGTGGTTACATTTTTTGATATGTTGATCTTGAGGTGTTGCACTTCAGACACTTGAAAGAGATTGATCTGATTTTGTGCATTGTTAATAGCATTAGTGATTAATATCAGCATCTATTAAATGAATTTTTGGGTATCTCCACCAGAATTATTAGAAAAAAAAAATTAGTAGTCTTACTATTTCAAGAAGAATGACTCTTAGTCACTACAATGTTATACAGAAAATATAAAACAATAAATTTGGAAATACTGTTGTAAATGTTCATTAAAACCTCCTTTTAGTTTCTTCTGTTATATCAAGGAACTGACATGAATATGCAAAATACACTTTTTGACATTCAGTTTGTATGTTGTACTAAAATTCTTTCCTGGCATTGCACTTTTTTTTTTTCTTTTCTTTTCTGATCATTGAGGCTTATTTCAGAAGCAAAAGAAACTGAAATCCAAAACAACAGGCATCTTGGCAATATTTAAATTCTTAAATATTTGATACTTTTATTTTCTGTTATTTCATGATACTTTTGTTTTCTCCCTTTTTTGAAATGCATGCAATTTGAAGTGGAAGTACAGTGTCTTGTAAACATTTAATACTTATAGATAGTGGTCAGAGAAAAAAAATGCCAGTTCCTACATAAGATTATCTTTAACATTAAATTTATGTAATAGAATAATAAAAGTGTTGAAATATATAGTATTCAAGAAGACTTTAACCTGAATTCCTGTTGTTGTAAAACAGTTATTTTAAAGAGAAAATGGCAACATGCAACAACAACAATTGCAATTGTATGAAGTTTTTATTTGACTTCATGTACTTATGTAATAGCATTTTATCTTATAGGTGCTAAGCAAGTGTTAGTAATTCTCTGTCCTTAACCAAAGTTATTCAGAAAATCTGAAAGTAATTTGATGAGGTCTTTCTTTCTTTGCCATAAGGACATATGACATAGAATGAACAAGAAAGCTGCCCGGTTTAAGTGTTACTTTCACATATTCTTTCTCCAGATTGCTATATGAAGCTGTACATAATATAAACACATATTCTTGTCTCTAGTTAGTCACATTATAGTTAATGACCATATGGTCATTATGGTATAAGATCTACTGTCTGTTGTATTTATATTCCTCAAGCATATTGTTCCTTCAACTTCACAGTGTGTTAAACTATTTCAAAGGGAAAAAAATCCTTTCCCTCTTGTTTCTGGTTGTCCTATCAAGTGTAACCTTGGACCCTTATAGAGCAATTAGACCAGCCTCTATCCCCTCCTTTGTAATGAGGTTTCTTGCATTTCTGAGTCTATAACCCTTTAGTCTTCCCTAATGGGACATCATTATTCTGAAAGAAACAATGTAAATGTAAATGAATATTCTCATTAACGAGTCACAGAGAAACCTTTAGTGGTAGCGCTGTGGTAATTCTGCTTGTTATTTCTCTGGTATTCCATGCAGATTTTTTTTTTTATAATTCATTATTAGTATTCAAAATTACTTCTTTAATTCTGCATGTCTTTCATAATCCGGTGTTCCAACTAGTTCAACCATGTCCTTGTTTTATTCTCCAGGAACCACCTGTGAAACGTTCAAGGTCTCTGTCCCCAAAGAGCTCTTTTAGAAAGTCAGAGGAGCTAAGGAAGCTTAAAATAGCTGAAAGGAAGATTGAAAACTTAGAGAAGACCCTACAGTTAAAGGTGAACATTAAAAAAATAAAAATAAAACACCTTCTAGGTATAAGCTTGCATAGATAAAGATATACCAAAATAAACAGGCATTTAAAAACTGCAAAATCCATGTATTGTTATGGACTGTTAGCATAAGAGAGCATTCTCCATTAGTTTTCATTTTTCCTTTACTGCAGAGAATCTTATGTTGATTCTCTTGCAGTCCTATGAAAACCTAAATTTCAAGATGTCATCAATAATATGTGCTTGTTAAATACATTTTCAAAATTTGTTTCTAAGGTTATAGATTTCAAGAAATTCATATGGTTGTACAGAAATAAAGTGAAGCACAAAGTACAAGGAATTATTATTTTTTTTATTGTACTGTGAAACTAGTATTTTAAATTCTGAAGTCAATTATTTGGAACAGATATTACCCCTTGTACTCTTAAAAGTTATGCCTCAGAAGAAGTTGTTCTAACAAATGCTGGAAAAAAATCTTTCTTAGTAGGAAAGCTTCACTGACCATAAATTACAATTGCCTATTTTGTCCCTATTGTATAGATTTTTGTTTGTTTATTTTTTATTTTAAATAATACCTTTTGAATGACCTACTGGTTTCAAATTGCATCTCTGAATATTGTCTCAAGGTAGTTGAACAAAACCAAACTCTGGCTGAATCATATTTTCATAAACATTTACAATCATTTAAAATTTGTTCTTACCTTCTGTTCATTTTTTCAGTTGTTGTTGTTACTCATGTTTAGAGGTATGCAATATGAAAGATATATTCGGTACATGTAATTTAAAGCAGAATTTGTTACATTGAATGTGCTGTGGTAAATGTCAGGTGAAAAAATCAGGAAGCCTTACAAAGCATATTCCTGAGCTTCTTCCTCATTCTCTTGTGATAGGTCAGTTTTACAAAAAAAGGTAAGCAGGGATTGTATTTTAGCACAAATTGAAAAGTTTATCACCCTGTATACCTGAGAGAATCTAACCCAAAGTCTTAACGCACAGAAAATATGAACATGAAAGATGCATCAAAAGAAGCGTGGCCCATGGGTCAAGGGAGGTGATTCTCCCCATCTACTCTGCTCTCATGAGACCCCACCTGGAGCCCTGCACTCAACTCTGGGGCTCCCAGCACAAGAAGGACATGGACCTGTTAGAGAGAGTCCAGAGGAGAGCCATGAGGATGATGAGAAGGCTGGAGCACCTCTCCTATGAAGAGAGACTGAGGGAGTTGGGGCTGTTCAGCCTGGAGAAGAGAAGGCTCCAGGGAAACCTTATGGCGGCCTTCCAGTACCTAAAGGGGGCCTACAGGAAAGCTGGGGAGGGACTCTTTGTCAGGGGGTGGAGTAATAGGACAAGGGGGAATGGCTTTAAACTAAAAGAGGGGAGCTTTAGGTTAGGTATAAGGAAGAAATTCTTCCGCATGAGGCTGGTGCTGCACTGGCACAGGTTGCCCAGAGGTGTGGATGCCCCATCCCTGGAGGTGTTCAAGGCCAGGCTGGATGGGGCTTTGAGCAACGTGGTTTGGTGGGAGGTGTCCTTGCCCATGGTAGGGGGGTTGGAACTGGATGGTCTTTAAGGTCCCTTCCAACCCAAACCATTCTGTGATTCTGTGGTTCTATGATTTAGACTTAAAAGTCTTAAAGACTATCTCGCTTGTGGCAGTACATTCTGAATTCAGTGAGGCCATTGCTGGCATGGCAATAAATTCAGCTGTCACACCATTAGTATCAGAATAATTTGATTGGTATTGTATATTTTCTGTATATTAGTCTCCTCTCAGGCATTGCTTCCTGTGAAGAATAATGCATGGGATCAGCTTTTTTGAAAACAGCACTTGCATTATTGCCTATTCAAGCCAAGAGCTGACTATATAATTACTTGAAATACATTTGCTGAGAAAAATTGACGAAACATCTACAAACAAACATACTGATGATGCATATTCTGAAGATGAGATTGTGATTTTATCCATCTTTCTGAAAAATTGGTAACACTAAATAAACACCGTTGATGCCCCAGTCGGTACTACAAAGGAACAGAAAAAGGCAAAGTCCCGTTCCAGGGTTTTCCAGTTCTCCTCTCCTTCATTTCTAACCAAGGAAAGCTGGCTCTTTCTATCCTTGTAGCTAATATAAACAGGGCAATCAAGTAAATCCTCAGTGTCCATAATTTTGGTACAGAATCTGTTTCATTTCTGCACTCCCGCATGTACTGAAAAGTAGCAGAGCATCCTCTTTTTCACCCTTCTTGAGGGAAGAGAACGTCAAAGTAAATAAGAGTGTTTGATGGATTTTGTGTGACATATTGTTAAGCTAGTACTAATGCTGGTCCCCACAAAGTACATCAGTGTATTGTTTGTCTTTAAGGAGTGAGTAGAATTTTGGTTGCCAGAAGCTGGATATTTCAATGAGCTAAGAACCTTCTCTTCTCTTACATCCCATCTCCTTCTCTAGTGTCTAGAACTGTGATCCCTGGCATAGTCTACAGAAGATATCCTGACCTTTGGGGGAAGGTTACCAAAAGCGATAGGAGAATCTTCCTTGAAATGTTAACTTTTTTTTTTTGGTTTAAAGTTCAAAAGTTTTGCTCAGAATTAGAACCAGAATAAGTAGATAAAGTCTTCAGGGCCAACTTAATACATATTTATGTGAGAGAAGGCACACTATTACACTTAGTTTTGACTTCATATGTAGTCTTGTTCTTTGGAGGGTGTTCAGATGCAGAAAATATATTAATATTATAGTATTGGCACATCAGTAGTTATGGAAAAAATATTTTTGTAATTGTCAGCTTCCTTACTTCTTCTCAGCCTGAGTATTCAAATAATTGAAGCAGTATATTTTTTGATTCCATTTTAGCTCAACTTTAACAGAAGTTGTTACAGGTAATTTAAAGAAACAACATTTTCAAATAACAATTAGAATATATATAACTATATATATATATTTTGGCTTATCTGAGCTCCCTGCAAATAACAGGATGAGTAAATAGCAGTTGGGTACTTTCTTTTGCAGACTGGACTTTTGTCTTTCATTATCTGATGTGAAGTATTATAGAATGTCAGAGGAGAGCTAGAGAATAACCTGGAGATCCACTGCTAGAGATGATCGCTCAGTCCCATTTCAATCACTATATAGATGACTGTACACAAGACAGTCTATTTATTATAAAATGTAACATAATTCAGTCAGAAAGAGATGGAACTAACTGAACTTGTAGAAATAACAGAGTAAATTTATTTAAAAGTTCTGAAGTCCATAGTACTTTAATAAAAGAGAGCAATTAGGACAATTGTCTACTTTGTGTTTCTGCAAGAGCAGAGCAACTGGTGAGGGTATAACTGTAAGGGAATAGATTTTGAAACAGGTAAGCAGTAATGAAAAATGTGAATTCATAAATAGGAAAGGCCAAATTCTGCACTTGGTTACACCCTTGAAAGGGCATTGACATAAACTTCTGAGGATTTATGCCAAAGATACTACTTCCCGGTGTCTTACCAGTCTTGATCAATTTTCACTAGCAACATCAAATAATGTCAGAATAATGGTCACAGAATCATGTGATTCTGTGATCATTATTCTGACATTGTTGGATTTGTGAACTTCACTTGAAAACACAACATCTGTAATTGTATTCTTGTCAAAATTTCCTCTTGTAGCATCAAGCAAAGCTTGGTAATAGTCTGTATATCCTTTGTCATAAATTGATCTGCATTTTGCAATTTGCGTGACTTTTTAAAAAATATCATTCTATTATTTATATGAACAACTTAAAACAGGTTAAAGGTACTTCGTAGTTAAATCTAAATGTATCATTTTATCTAGTTTAGAGGTTGTTCAGGAGAGAAAAAATAATAATAAAAAAAATTGAAAAAGCATTTAATGATAATGATAACACTTCGGAACCTGTTTATATTCTTAAATCTACTTTCAGTGTAGCTTGAGTCACTAACAGAAATCTTTTTGTTACATGTACAGTAGCATATGAAATTTTAGCTGATGTTTTTCAGCTTTGTTTATGTATTACGAAAACTGGGCTATGTTTTAGAAGCCAAGCTTAGTGTAAGTATTCCATAGTTAGCTCATCTGTAGAAACCCTTGCCATGTTTTTAGGGTGGGATTTAATTTTTATTGCTCTGACTGTTGGTGTATCTTACACACTGGCTAATGCTGAAAGCCCCCCTTGCATATAAGCATGCATAAAATGCATACAAATAAAGTATTGTGATTAACGTAGGTATTAAGGAACATGTTCTGTAGTCACTCTACAAGAAGGATTCTCATTGAACTGAAAATGCAGCAATGAGAACAGATTTTATTACAGGATAATGTCTGGTGAATTCTTTACTATTGTATGCCAGAATTCAACTTGCTTCATACTGTGGAATGTCATTGTCTTAATGTTCTTTTTTTTTTCTTTTTTTTTTTTTGTTTTTCCGGAGCACAGTATTGGCATTTATGAAAACATGATTATTTGATGATATTTTATTTTCTTTTCTAACTTGCATTATGTTATCCTTTTATATAAGTCAAGGCGTACTTTATTTTTTCATTCTCTAAAAGGAAGATTTGGATTAATAAAAACTATTGCGAACTTTGTTTATCTTTATTGTTTGTTGCATAGCTAGAGGTCAAAGTCTGGGTGTTGTAGGTTTGTCTATATATATTTATATTAAAAAAAAATAAAAATTGAGGATATCCTGATGCCATTTAAATTGACTTTTTTTTTTTTAATTTAGACTTCAGCGTAGCCAGTGGTTTCCTCCAAAATGCACAGATTATTTTCCATACAAAAGGAAAAGAAAAAAATTACTTCAAAGGAAAAGATAATGCCAACAATCCTTTATCAATCTATGTTTAGGTGTATTAAACAAAGGCATTCACAAGATGAACATTGATATTCTGATAGTAAATTTTCTAAAATTTCTCAGCAGCATGAAAAAAGTATTTTTTTGCCACACTTTCTTAAAAGTAGCAATAAGAAAAAGTAAATTTGCATGTGACCTCAGAGACAGTGATTCCTCATCTTTCTATTTAGATTTCTTAGGCTTTTAATGTAACTTAAATGGAAATTTTGTTTTATGACATCTATGTGAAAGTCTCTTAAATTTTGCCAAACTCTAATATTGCTTCTTTTTGGCGCTATACAGACTCAAGAAACTGATGAGCTAAGAGCAGCCCATGAAAAATGCAAAGAGAGGCTGCAGATGTTACAGACCAACTACAGAGCACTAAAAGAGCAATTAAAGCAATGGGAAGAAGGTGATAGTAGGTAAGTTACATAGCTCATTAAAAACATTTCCCTTACACAAGAAATCCGAACAAAATTATTATATAGGCATTCAAAAGAGAATTTGAGTTCAAGGAAGAGGCTGCTATGTGGTGATCAAGACTCTATCTCATGTTAGAGCAAAATAAGTGGTATACCTCTATATGAGAAAAAATGCAGTTGTAACCAAGAGTAAAATGTCTTGAACTGACACTTTGACTTATTTTATTTAGGATCTCATTTTGAGTCTGAGTACTGGACAAAGGTTGGCTAGTGCCTGCTGATTATGCTTGTCTAATTCCCCAGCTGATTAATTTGTTGACTGTGTGTGTTTATAATTTTCTATAATGGAACAGTTGTTCCTTATGTTTCAAACAGTTTTTTTTTTAAATAATTTTGTTCATTTAGCAATAAAGCAATAATAGCCTGTGTGTGAAACATTTAGTGATTCAAACATGAACTGAAGCTAATCCTAAAATCCCTTTTTTAACAGTGAAAAAAGAATGTATGCATGAAAAGCAAGATGTTTTCAACTGTTAAATGATTATAAAATCAATTATTTCTGATCATTTTACAGAAATACTGCAGTAATATATCTATGAATGGGAAAAAGAGAGAATATGAAAAGTCTACAACAGCAAAATTTAAATAGTGAAGATTCTATGTGTAATTTCCCCTTAAATTCTATACAAAACAGTGAACATTTTATGGAGATATTCTTTTTTTGAAGTCCTTAGCATAAAGTTAAGATTTTTTGGTAAACACGTACTTTTATTGGTACAAGGACATTTCTGTCACTTCAATTATCAAATACTGCTGAAGTACAGTTTTTAGTCGATATTTCAAGAAAGTAATGTTAGCAGATCCTTATGTCCTAGTGGCTTTAGTAGGAGTTCAGCAAGCAAAATCGAACCTATAATATGTGTATACTAAGCTGTAGGTTTTTACTAGAAATAATTCTTTTTTACTAGAAAAAAGTCTTTCAGTAACTACAGAAATACTTATTCAGCTTGACACAGACTTTTAAAATGTATATCTAGCCAAAAAAAAAAAAAGTCACAGAAATTGCTGTAAAACTGATAGCCATTCAGGATGTCCAGTGTGACATAAATGGTCCTATTGTGAATAATAAACTATTCCTCATATATAGCTAATTGTTTGACCCATTTGAGTACATTTGTGGTACTGTGGCATTCTCTTAAGTATGATTTGTCTTTTAAAGAGAAAAAAAATCTGGATGAAAATGAAGTAAGGTACAAATCTGCTACATGCATTGGTAGCACAAGAATTTTTTTTGAAATGTTGAAGCACAAATATCTAATAGATTTGTGTAAACTAGGAAAAAAAAGGTCTGCTTTATTTAGGATTAAAAGGAGGATTTCATCTTGTAGCTCTCTATTTTAATTTCAGTGCAAGCTGAAAACTTACTGGATGATAGATGCTTATGAAATGAAATCATTTATATCTGTGCCGAATTCCAAGTAGGCATTCGTGATTCATAGACCAAAACTGAAAAAGTACAAAACTCAGCCTAAAGATAGTAAATTCAAACTTTGACATATAGCGAAGCACTGAGAAAGGAAAAGGAGAAAGACAAAAACAACTTCCGTTTCTGTTCAAAATGAATGGGGCCAGCTTGTGTTCTGACAGGAGTCTCTTTGGAAAAAATAGGTATTGGATAAAGTGTAATATAAAAAACTTTATTTGTTAATCTGATTTTTTTTCATTTATAATTAAGACGCCATAAGATGTAGGGGGTTTTGTTAAGTTTTGTCATCAGGACAGGATTCTATGAAGCTGTCATATGATATGCTAACAGGGGAAAGTAGCCAAGACACAAATAAAAACAGTCTGTCAATTGTTACACCTTACACTTTCATTTTGACATCTCAACAATCTTTATATTGCTGGTGTAATGTAAATCGTGCATTAAGAAATCAGTATTGGGTACTTATGTGGCACTTCTGATCCTTTGTGTGATGGAGGACCCCATTCTTTCTGATTCTTCATAGATTAGAGTCTTTTATCTAGATGGCAGCTGATGGGACCTGATCCACCAGTCAATGTACATACAACTTCCACTGACACGTGTGACTGCAAAGATGATGGGGCTTTATGAGGTTACCATGTTCTCTGAGAGTTAATTTCAGTACCCAACAAAAATTTAAATTACAGACTGTTTGAAATTAATGGATGTGTTTTTAATATTTTTTATCTTTTGCATTTTAATAAACATTGAAAATATTAAACTGAAAGAAAATTTGTGAAATACTTTCATTTGCTTCTTCTGTTCTTTTAAGTTCTGTACGCTTTTTCCTTATTTTTTATTAGGCAGTAGGTCGACAGTTTGACTATTAATAGAAATTCCAGATTGTTTGTGGGGACATTAGGAGAGCTGGTGTCTCTCCATTTTTTCGCAAGAAATTGGGTGATGGGTTCACCTTTTGCTTTCTCCTCCCAGTATTTTAAGGAATGTTGACAGAATGAATGCAAGTGCCACTGCTCTACCACATCACAGCTGAGAGCGCTGCTGCCATGCTAAGATTTCTGTCTGAAACTACTTAATTGAACTTTTATATAATACCACATTTAAGATGTCATGTTTCACAGACTGTATGACTCCATTCGTCCAACAAGATTGTATTCTGTAGATGCCACAGTTTAGAATCTATACTTTCTGAAAGCAGGGATGTTTTTGTTACTGTAATCCTAACACATGTATATATTTTAAAACAAACAACCTCTTTTCACTCACAAACAGGACTGCAAGCAGTAAAAGCAGATACCAGCGTGCAGACCCCCGCCAGCTTTGTCAGGAGGATTCTGATGCTGTATGGAACGAACTGGCTTTTTTCAAAAGGGAACACAAAAAGCTATTGATTGAAAAGTGAGTTTGTTTCTTAAATGGTGTTTACATAAGGAAACATGCTGCTATTTTTTTCTGAAGGTTGTGTCTTGCAGGCCACATAAAAGGAATTTCTTGCAAAATTCTGAGATAAAACCGTCTTCTACCAAAAGCAGAAACGAAAACATCGTTTCTTTTTTTCCTCTTAAATCAGTGACAAGTTACAAGTTTGCTAGCACTAACAGAAACTGTATTCCATGATCTAGGGATTGTGTTAATTAATGTGGCTCTCATCTGTTGGAGGTGTCGCTCTTCATTAGCCTGTGTTTTACACACTGCCGTGCTTCATTTTTGGAATGAGGTGGTGAGGGGATAACCTAGCCAACCATCCTTGTTTGATCTCTGTGATACATACGCAATGCAGAATGCCTCAGCTCTCTTGGTTCCCTGCCCTGTCCTGCTAATCCCAGCTGAGCTCATTATGGTGTAGCCTTGCTGCTACTCCTGGAGCCAGAGCTGTCCAAGCTAATTACTGGTAGCAGCAGAGCTGCCTGTTAAGGGTCTGGTGTGGATCTGCTAACATGGTCCTTGGTAGTGACCTGCAGAAGGCACGAGGGAGTTGCTCTCTTTCTTGCTGTGCATAGCCTGTCCTTTGGGTTTAGTGCTGATCCCTTCACACAGCTCTTTTAGCTGCAGTAAGTGTAAAACTTGGTGAAGGAAACTCTTACTTTAGAAAACATACAGTTTGCTGCTTTGATCTCATAATTCATAGGCTATTATACTCAGCCAGGCAAAGTAAGAAAACGTCCTTTTATACTAGACAAAAGGAAGTTAGTATGGTATAATTAGCTCTTTGCTGCTATTTAACAGTTTCTGTAAGTCAAGTTGATTTTTTTTTTATTTTTTTATTTTTTTTAAGAATCATACATTGTAGAAACTTCTATTCAGATTTTGGTTTTGTCAGCATTAAAGAAAATATGTTTTCCCAATGGGTCACGATACAAACCAATTTTGTGGAGATACCATGAAGGCTGCTATCACAGAATTTCAACAGCAGCAAAATGTTTTGTAGTATGTAAGTCCTTGTGTTGCCCATGAGCTGTTTCAGCATATTACATACAATGTTGTCAGTGGTTCTGTTGCATGGAGTGTGCTTTCATCCTGTAGTTATAATTGTGTACCTGTCCTTGTCACTTAATTGTCACATCTTTGCTGGTTTGGAACAACAAATTTTCATATGTACTGCTTTGTTTATTTTGATTTTTATGTAGGAAAGAGCACTTTCTTGCCATACATGTAATTGCTGTTGTAATTCTCCCATCCCTGAACAACACAAGCACCACAAGCAGCAATAACTCAGAAGCAATAACATAAACCTCTCCTTTTCACATAAAGCTATGAAACAGTGATTGTGTGTGTATTGTGCATACAATACCCTGCACCCTGAAGTCAGTATGGTTGAACTGTTTTTCTAGAGCTCATGTGTAGTCACGTGTGTGGGGAACACACTTATGCCTGGTACACTGCAGATCACAGTGGCTTGTGGTGACACAGTGCAAGGAAATAGCTGAGCTCTTTGAAATTTAGGAATTTTAAATCAAAGTGAGTTATTCTAGTTATGCATAGTACTTTGTAAGAAGCCAGTGCACCATTGTGATCATTAAGATGAAGTATTTATGTGGGGTTAGGTACTTTTTCCTTTTTATTGGCAATGTGGTTAATTGTTTAGTTCAAGTAAGGAAGGAAGACATAATTCCTATTATTTTTTTGATGTGTCTTAAACATCCATCTCTAACAATGTTTGTCTTTAATTTGTTGAAGCAAGTTAGCATTTAAAGATCTGAACTCACTTTCTTAAGAAAGTCAATACTGAAGTTACTGTACTTTGTAGATCTCTACACAGGGCTTCTTCACATTACATGTGTTCTTTCTTAAGCTCTGTGGCTAAAGGATGTGTTCTACAGAGTTGCACCAGTAACTTAAATGAGTGATTTTAGAAGCAATGTAAGCAAATCAGGTTAGTCCATAGTTTTTATGGATATTCTTAGTTAGATAGACTCTACATATTGTTAACTTAAGTTGATTTAGAACCCAACTAAGCATTAGTTAAGAAGAGTGTGTGGGGATCTTCTTTTGAGTGTTTTAATTTTAAATGGATGTAATTTATGGCCATGAATAGGCCGTGAATGTTAGGAAAACAGCAAATCAGTTACTTGTTTCTTTGTTTTTCTTGTAAAGATTTCCGTTATTTCTCTGCCCCTTCTAGAGGTAGAACAACAGAGTAAAATGTCTTTAATTTGTATGCATTGCTCTGAAAATAGATTTGTAGTAAAACCCATGGAAGCTCATTCATGTGTTCGAGGCTCTGAACCATGCATACTGTAACCAATCAGCTTGTAAGTTATGAAATCTGTTTATTAGTTAAGAAAAATGGAAACTGCTTGGGAAGTCACTTATTCTGGTAGATAGTGCCTAATTCCAAATCTTGTTGAAGTTGGTGAAAAGACTTTGTGTGAGTTGCTACATTCCGTCAGGTCCTTCTTTTTATTAAGTTTTCTTCTCATCACAGGCAGGTATTGCTTTGATTGTCCTGTAAGCTGTTACACGCTATCTACGTTTCAAGCTGGACACTAACACAGATAAACAAATAGGGATTTTAGGACTTAAATTTAAACACCTGTTTTTAAAAATATTTGAAATTTTGATTTCCATGAAGTTCTGAACGCCTAATATCAGGGTTAGGTATTGGAGAATGTTGAGGCAGAATATATGGCATTGTTACTTCTATATTTTACTTTCTGATTAGTAAAGAATAGTATGTACGTGTTGTATTACTTAGGAATGTAATGTTTTTCAGAGCCATGGCCTGCATACTCTCCATTATCAACGATTTATAAATTTGAGCTACTTGTGCATATAAAAGAAAGTATCTATATATTCTTACAATTCTGTATGAGATTAGTAAAATACAATAATCAATAAACTGTGATTTTGTAGTGTCTGTTCAGTGCTTCATGCATGTGTTTCTCTTGAATTTCCCAACATTCCTCTAGAAGGAAGAGAATATTTTTGCTATTAATATGGTTTATATTACTACTAAGACCATTACAGAATAATTATTCTCTGGTTATTTACAGTAACAGTTTTAGTTCTCCCCATTATTTACTCTTTTACCCACAATATCAAATTATATTGCACTATGTATATTATGTGGATTGAAAGGTGCATATTTAATTTTAAGTTGTAGAATCTCCTTTTTTTTCATTGTTGGACTAAAAAAGCAAAAATGATCGCAATTCAAGTTCACGTTGAGAAATGAACCCGTAGCTAAAAAATAATCTAGTTTTTAAGCCCTCATAACTCACTGTATTAAGAAATTCTCTGTCAACTGCAAGCTAAACACGTGCCAAAATTGAAGAATTGCAAAGAGGAACAAAAAGAGTTAGTTTAAATAAATTCACTAAATATTTTTTAAATGTTTGTTAACACTAATGGCCAAGTGAAAGCCACTTCATGGCTCTGCTAGGATTTCCTGTTTTTGATTTTCACATGTGGGTCATTTTCCCTATGAGGTATATAATACTTGTGTTATGCTGTAGTTATTTCCTGTTAAGTAACACATTGTTGCAGGCTACAAAAGCAGTTATATTGATATTGATGTTTGTGTTCTGTGTTAAGGAAAACGTGCTTTGATCACTTTTTCTCCTCCATAAGCAAACAGAAAAACAGTAATTTTCAAATAGCAGTTAAAACTTTGCAAAGGAGGAGGGTGGCACAATCTTATATAAATAGATTTTAATTTCAGCTGCATGAAGCTGCTGAAAACTTTGGAGAAAGTTATAATAATACCAAAATTTTGAAATTTTTTATTCAGCTGTGCAACAACAGTGCATTTAGATTCAGCATCTTGAAGCTGCATAGACTTAGAATGTCTGATAAATCATTGACATAAATGTATCTATCTGTAAAATGATACATATATGAATAAATGCATATACACGTGTGTGTGTATAGTTCTCAGATTTTTAGATAAATTATTTTTAATCTTTGATATTAAGTACTAAACGTTTTCTTAGTTTCTATAGAATTGTATTGACAGATAGGTCTTTAGATATTTTCTTCCTACATTAGTCAGTTTCATTTGTGTATCTACATTGTTTGGATTTTGTTGAAATTCAGGGTAAATTAATTCATTGCATGTCCATAATGTCACAATTAAAGAACTGGATTGCAAAATAGCAAGCTTAAATGACTGTGTAGTTTCCATCATTTCCATATTAAATTACATTTACTTGTTTGCCAGAGCATAGGAATACCCTTTACCCTTTGGTGTACAGACTTTCAAAAGATATTTTTTACTATTTATAAACTGTTGTGGAAGCTTTACAATTTTACCTCTTCTGTTCTGGATTGCTTGTATGAAATGATGACATAATTCTTATCCTCACAAGTAACTGGAAATTGGTTGCCCTTATGGTATGATCATATGCAGTTTCTGGTAAGGAGGAAATGCTTATAAAGTTAAAGGGAGAGCTATATCATTTGAACAACATTTAGTACTCATTCTTTCATCTGAGCTGTGCATGTCATCCGTATAGGAAATTGGGATCACTGCAAGCTAGTTAGCATTCTTAATCTGCTATAGTGGCCATTTAAAGGTTTCTTTATAACTTCACTTTTTTTGGGGAAAAGAAGACATTATGATTTCTGTTTTCTTATTCTTTCTGGAGTCAAAGCAGCTTGCTTATAATCTGTGAGCTGATATGTCACTGGTGGGTTAACTAGAAATCTAACTTTGACCATCTACAGCAAACGATGCCTCTTGCCTTCTCTAGCTTTTAAAGGAGGGTGGTAGAGGAAAGCTGAATTTACTCTTCTGGAACAGCAGCAGTAAGAAACAAAAAGCTAGACTTTATTAGTTCTTCTGTTTCTTGAATATGACTCTTTTTCCTAGCAAAGTGGCTGAAAAAAGTTCAGTTTTAATATCCTGGACAGTCTCTTTAGCTGAGCAGTAAATGTCTGGTCTTCAGAGAATTTTAGTTTTAAAATTTCCATTGTTGTGTGCAACATCCAAATACTGGAATAATTTTTTTCTTTGTTTCATTGGATAGCTAGGTTGCGTACCAAAATTGATTGGAGAACAAAATTCTTTCATGGTATGTCAATATTAGAAAGTGTTATCTACAGAGTATAGCCTGTCTTACATATGTATTAGCTCTGCATAGTAATCTTCTTTTTTCCCCTGAGTTTTAAAAGTGCTAGAACATAGGAAGCTTCTTACTGCAAAATAATTAGATCTAGTGACCCTTGCAATTAGATTAAACAGGGAACTTGTTTACTTTTTACTGGAGTTACTGGTACTAGACTATGAAGTCAAATATAGCTAAAATAATTATGTATTTCTGCAGGTTTTCAGTGGGTAAAAAGATTGCTAGCTCTAAAGTATCACTTCACTCTACTGAAAACAATAAGAACCTAAATTCTGTAGCTGTTGTTCTAAGGACTGAGAAAGATGCATACTCACTGACAAGACTGAATACTGCCCAATGGAAATGAATGTCTCTATGTCCAAGTGGAGGCCAGTGTCAACTGGTGTCCCTCAAGGGTCTGTCTTGGGTCCAGTACTGTTTAATATATTTATCAATGACAAAGACAGTGGGATCGAGTGCACCCTCAGCAAGTTTGCAGATGACACCAAGCTGAGTGGTGCAGTCGATACAACAGAAGGAAGGGATGCCATCCAAAGGGACCTGGGCAAGCTGGAGAAGTGGGCCCATGTGAACCTCATGAGGTTCAACAAATCGAAGTGCAAGGTCCTGCACCTGGGTTAGGGCAATCCCAGACATGAGCACAGACTGGGAGAAGAACTCACTGAGAGCAGCCCTGCGGAGAAAGACTTTGGGGTTCTGGTGGATGAAAAGCTCGACGTGAGCCAGCAGTGTGCGCTTGCAGCCCAGAAGGCCAACTGCGTCCTGGGCTGCATCAACAGAGGGGTGGGCAGCAGGTGGAGGGAGGGGACTGTCCCCCTCTGCTCTGCCCTTGTGAGGCCCCACCTGGAGTGCTGCGTCCAGGTCTGGGGCCCCCAGCACAAGAAGGATGGGGGGCTGTTAGAGCGGGTCCAGAGGAGGGCCACAAAGATGATCAGAGGAGTGATCTCCAGGAAGAGCTCTCTGTGGCCTTTCAGTATCTAAAGGGGACTTATGAAAAAAAGATGAGAGTGATTTTTTACACAGGCAGATAGTGATAGGACAAGGGACAATGGTTTTAAACTAAAAAAGGGGAGATTTAGGTTAGATATTATGAGGAAATTCTTCACTTATAGGGTGGTGAGGCAGTGGCACAGGCTGCCCAGAGAAGCTGTGGATGCCCCATCCCTGGAGGTGTTCAAGGCCAGGCTGGATGGCGCTTTGAGCAACGTGGTCTGGTGGGAGGTGTCCCTGCCCATGGCAGCGGGGTTGGAACTGGATGGTCTGTAAGGTCCCTTCCAACACAAACCATTCTGTGGTTCTGTGAAATGACAGTGAGAATTTGAAACAGTGTGGTTGTTGGCTAAAACCCCTTAAAATAGTTCAAAGTGTAATCAACCAGAAGCATCTGTTGTACTACAGGGTAGTGCATTTTTAAAAGACGTTATATAGGACCAAACTCAGAACTGTAAATCCACATGAACTCATTTAGGGGCTTTTGCATAATAAACTCACATGGCCCCTTTTGTGAAGAGAATTATTTTTTTTCTACCAAGCCTTCTTCAGTTATGTTTTCACAAGGCACTTTGTCAGCTATCTGAAGCAAATATAATGTTTTCTTGTGAGAATAATCTGTCAGGGCAGAGGAGGCTAACGACCTTTAATTGTTAAGCATGTTTCTAGAATTTTTCTTACTAGTCTCCATCCAGATCTTGCAGTTTCCTGTGACCTGCCTAAGAGACAAATCTGAGGGTTTACTGTGATTTTGGGAGTCAGATGTGTCACTGTTCTTCTTTTGTTCTTCCATATTCAACGGTGCTTTTCTGGTGTGTAGGCATGCATTTAAAATCCAAGTAGTATAACCAAGTCTCCATAAACAGCCTGTAGTACTTCAGTTCGTTCTTACACATTAAGAGACTGTGTTGTACTGAAAACATGCAGTCAAGCCATTAAGTGTACTTTCACAGTAAATATGCAGGGAAAGGCAGAATTCAAGTTTCATTAACAATAAATTTTGTGCATTGTTTGAGATGAAAAAAAGAAAAGTAGATGTTGTAGAAAGGCAAGAACCCTTTATATTGTTTGCACTGCTGTTCAATCACAGTGATTTCTGTAGGTTTATCTGAGTGTTACAGAAATATGAAGTATTGTACTTTTGGTAAGCACATGGCTTGACCTAACCCAAAGTTAAAGCAAATCAATAAGTCATTGTCCAAATGCCTCATGAATACCAGGAGGCACGGGGCACCAACCGCATGTCTAGGAAGCCTGTCCCAGTGCCTGACCACCCTCACGGCACAGAAATGTTCCCTAACGCCCAGCCTGGCCCTCCCCTGGTGCAGCTCTGTGCCGTGCCCCTGTGCCCTGCCATCGGTGACCAGGAGCAGAGATCAGCACCTCGCTGCTGCTTCCCCTCCTCAGGGAGCTGCAGGGAGCCGTGGGGTCGCCTCTCGGCCTCCTCTTCTCCAGGCTGGACAGCCCGAGTGTGCGCAGCCTCTCCTCACGGGCATGCCCTCCAGGCCTCCTACCGGCCCTCCTGCCCTCCTATGGACACCTTTAAGTACCTGAACACCCTTTTTATATTCTGGAGCCTAGAACTGTAAACAATATTCAAGGCAAGACTACACCAATGCTAAATAAAAGGTCAGAATCACCTCTTTTCTGTGGTGGCTCTGTTGTGTTTAATGCACCCCAAAATGCAGTTTGCCCACCTGGGTGCCAGGGCACACAGCTGGCTTGTGTTGAACCTACTGTTGACCAGCACCCTCAGGTCCCTTTCTGCAGGGCTGGTCTCCAGCCACTCATCTCCCTGTCTGCACTTGTGTCTATAGTGCAGCACCTGGCATTTACCCTGGTTGAATTTAATTCCATTGATGGTTGCCCAATATATAAAAACAGAATGTATATATAAAGTACTTAATGTGTTTTGTTAAACTATACCTAACTTTCATAGTAAGATGGTTGTGAATCCTATAATGATTATGCTTTCATGCAGCATACGGCTGAATTTAGCATACAGTGATGGTCTTCCATTTTCCTTGGTACTCATTTTGGAAGAGAAACGGCAAATTTTCAAGTTTAGATATCTCATCTTTGCTAATAGCATATGGAACTTCAAGAAGTGAATTTTGCAAAGAGATTGAGAAACACAATCACAGGAGAAGGAATGTGGAATCTTCCAAATTTCCCTATAACTCAGATATGCCACTGTTAGAAATAATTTAAGAAATTGATTTGCATCTTTATTGGAGATCAGCTGCTCCTTATCAAAACCAGGTTGTAGGTAAGTGGAGACTTGAGTCAGTTGGTCATGTGAGTTTATACAAAGGTTAAAAGCACTGACATGACAGTAATTCTCTTGATATTCATGTAGTGGCATCCTCACTCTATGTGCTTCTCTGCAGCATACAGATTTTACTGGTAACCCAGAAATGGTCTTTCAGGTTGAGTCCTCCTTTCTGAACTAACTACAGGTAAACATTGTTTGTGAGAGAGGCTGTTGTGATGGTGTCATTATGAAGGAATCAGAAAGTCCAAATTAAAATAATGAGCATAATTTACTTTTTTAAACCAGCTTCTGGTCAGCTGAATTTCATGCTACAGTGAAACAAAGAAACGATTATTAGAGGGGAGGTAAAAAATTGTAAGCATAATTTTCTACCATTCTTTTACAAGTTAAGGTTGTGCTGTACGTTGAAACTAGTCACCAGTCACTAGCACATCCTTGGTTTCCAAGTGACTATTAATTTGAAACATATCTCAAAGCTCATTCTTGACAACGATGGTACTGTTCAGTTTTTTGTTATCTGAACAGACATTGGATTGGTGTGGAGGAGTTGCTTTTATTCCTTCTCACTCCTGAATGTGGGTTGTAAATCAGACAGACTTTACTTAGCACCAACAGATATCGCTTCCTGCAATTTTCATCCATCCTATGAGTGACTGAATTGGGAAACAAGAATGATAAAGACATATTTTGCAGAGTGAATGTATGAGCTAAGATAGATAGTTCACTGACTCTGTATAGTCAAATATTCCATTTCCTTGGCTAATTAAAAATGCAAGTTTCTCTATAGTCTTGTATAAACTGTAAGTTTACAATTTTCTTGCTGTAAAGAAATTCTAGTAAATCATTCTGGATAGCTTGAATGTTCACAAAATGTAAGTAATGCTAGTACTTTTTGCTTTACTCTTCTTTTGGCAGCATTATCCCCAGACATATGTAATGGTTTTTGCTCTCTCACACAGTCTAGATCAAACACCTGCTCCAAGGTTTACTCTCACCTCCCAAGGCTGTCAGTTGACACATAGATATACAGCCCCATGAAAAAAGCGTATTTTACCCTTACTGCAGGCAAATGTTCTTGAATCATAATGCTGTAGGAACAAAGTGAAAAATTTCTGTCAGAGTAGGATTTCAGATGTTGGATAAAGTTTGTGCCTAATTTGGTTCTCACGAGTCTTAAACAATTTTTCAGGAGTGAAAATTTAAAATTATCATTTGCATTACGACATGTCAGACTCCCCATTCTGGTTTACCAGAGCCTTTTCCTGTGTTTTTTTTTTTTTTTTTTTTAAGGACTCTTTACAAAAGTATGCTTAGTGTGCATGTACTCAGATATTATGGAATAGGATTTTTACCCTTTTGAAGATTCATGGACAGAAAGTACTGTTCAGTTTTGCTTACCTAGAAGTCCTTTCCACGTTGATCTGCTGTCTTTCTTCTTAAGCTCCTTTTCTTTATTTTTATTTATTTATTTATTTATTTTTCTGGGGGAAAGAAAAGAGTTTCTTCCATTGTCCTGTTTTACCTGTAAGAATTTTTAACCTATTTGGCTTAAGCTTTCTATAAGAAAAAAAACACTCTTGCACAACTTTGACTCAGTGTCTTTAAAACTTACTTATTTTCATTACAGTAATAAGCAACACTAATGTCCCCTTTCAAGGACCCTGATAAAAAATGTGCAAAACTTTTTTAACAGTTTTTTTTCTCTTTGATTTTCTTCTTAATTTGGCTTTCCAGTCTTTAACAAACTTAAATGACTCTGGAGGAAAACATTTGAAAAGGCAGCAGCTACCTTTTGGACTTATAGGAAGGCTTTCCTAACTGCAGCAGCTCCTGGACTAGCCCCCTGATATCTGTCCACAACAGCAACAGTATGTATTAGGAGATTGTGGTTGGTTCTGCTTATTTCTCCAAAGAGTCATCCTGCTGCAGTCTTACAACCTGTAATCCTTGGGAAGGAGTCAGTTTCCTCAGTGGGTTATACCTTCTTACGTATTCAGCTCTATTAGAAAATAGATTCTGTGCTTGGTTTTATTTTCCAGATAAAATTCCCTGGGACAAACAGGAAAAAAGTTTTATTGTTTGTTTGGATGTTTATTTTAGACTACCATGAGCCTGCTCCCTTAATTCCTTTTATCTGTATGCAGAGAAGTGTAGGAGTCTCCTGTTGGCCTTACCTGTGAATGCCAAAAGCTGCTGATGAGCAATGGCTGACTTATGGGATGTGTATTACTCTTGAGGCAGTGGTTTGCTAGAGGACTAACTACAGTCCTTTGGCAGTGGGTTAACCTAGGGTCAGTAACTCTCTAAGGAAGGAGCCATTTAAACTGGTAAGTGCAGGCAGAAAGTTTATGCTATAGTTCAGTCTATCTTTCTAAATTACCATTTCTTTAATGCGTTGAGACACAAGTGCACATGTGTATGTGTACCTTAGATCTGGAGCTGTGTGAGGGCTCCTGATGGTATCTTTAGAACTGCTGACAGTTAAAAATGATGAGCGCTAGGAAATTTTGTTCTAGCAAGAAGGTATATTTTGCAGAAGCCCTGCTTATATGCAGATGGTATGAGCATTTCGCCTATTCCAGTAACTTGATAAGTAAGCAACTGTTATAGAGAATTTCTTGCTGATGCATAGCTATAATCTAAAAGAAATCAGAAGTAATTCCTTTGGCAAAACTGATTCTGTAGTACATTTTTTATTATGCTACCTCTTTCTAAATTCCAAGTGGGTGAATATTTGAGTATTATGAAAATGATACTTTTGGTTACTCCTCCTTTATTATATTGCAGTAAAATAGAATTCAGAATATCGGATGATATGGCAAGAGCCAATACTATAATTATGGGTCAAAGTCAGTACGTTTAAAAATGTATGAAATACCAGCATAAACGATCAAATGGATAGATTTGATCTCCTTCAATTTCTTACCCATCCTTTTTTTAATATTTCCAAATGAGGCTGTGGCACAATCGTAGTTGGAAAATATAAACGAAGAATTGGTACATAAAACAGGATGCTATTCCCTGCTCCTCTTAGGTGCCTTTTTTATATATGTGGTGCAGAAAAGAAGAATGACTTTTATCATGTTATCGGTAGTAAGCAAAACATGTTGAGGTTGTTCTCAGGATATTATGTATACATCAATATTGGCTTACAGAGTTAAAACAAAGACATGATTCTTCTTCTCATCTGCCATGTTAGAAGATACTGGCAGCCTTCTAGGAAGTGCCAGTCAGATTCCTGCAAAGTTCAGGTGCTGATTCTTGCTAGGTCAAGGACTTGTTGACTTCTCCTTAGCTAGGAAGGTGTTGAAAGTTTTTCCCTGACCATATAATTTAGAACAGCAAAGCCCTTGACACAGTCTTCCACAGTATTCTTCTGGAAAAACTGGATACCCATGGCTTGGTCAGGTACAGTTTTTACTGGGTTAAAAACTGGCTGGATGGCCAAGCCCAGAGAGTGGTGGTGAATGGAGTGAAATCCAGCAGGCGACTGGTCACCAGTGGTGTTCCCCAGGGGTCGGTGTTGGGGCCCATCCTCTTTAATATCTTTAGTGATGATTTGTACAAGGGAATTGAGTGCACCCTCAGCAAGTTTGCAGACGATGGGATGAGGTTCAACATGGCTAAGTGCTGGGTCCTGCACTTTGGTCACAACAACCCCATGCAGCGCTACAGGCTTGGGGCAGAGTGGCTGAAAAGCTGTGCAGAGGAAAAGGATCTAGGGGTGCTGGTTGATGCTCACCTGAACATGAGCCAGCAGGGTGCCCAGGTGGCCAAGAAGGCCAACAGCGTCCTGGCTTGTATCAGGAATAGTGTAGCCAGCAGGACCAGGGAGGTGATTGTCCCCCTGTACTCTGCTCTGGTGAGGTCGCACCTTGAGTACTGTGTTCAGCTTTGGGCCCCTCACTACAAGAAGGACATCAAGGCCCTGGAGCATGTCCAGAGAAGGGCTACGAAGCTGGTGAAGGGCCTGGAACACAAGTCCTGTGAGGAGCAGCTGAGGGAACTGGGGTTGTTTGGTCTGGAGAAGAGAAGGCTCAGGGGAGACCTTATTGCTCTCTACAGCTACCTGAAAGGAAGGTGTGGGGAGCTGGGGTGCAGCCTCTTCTTGCAGATAACTAGTGATAGGACTAGAGGGAGTAGCCTCAAGTCATGCCAGGGGAGGTTTAGAGTAGAAATTGGGAGACATTTCTTCTCAGAAAGAGCAGTCAGGCATTAGAACAGGTTGCTTGGAGAGGTGGTGGAGTCACCATCCCTGGGGGTGTTTAAGGAAAGGTTGGACATGGTGCTTAGGGACATGGTTTAGTGGGTGACATTGGTGGTAGCGGGATGGTTGGACCAGATGATTCTGGAGGTCTTTTCCAACCCTAATGATTCTATGATTCTACTCCTGTAAAGGATCTGGATTGTTTCTTGTCAACAGAACAAACCTAAAAAATATTTTGAAATGGGTTATATTGTCAGAAGGTCGCTTTGGGTTTATGACTTGTTTTGGAAGGAGATGAGAAAATGTTTATTGTTGAGAAAGAATTACTGAACAAACAGAGTCAAATTTTACCAGATATACTTACACATGCAGCATAACCTCTTTTTGCAGAAGGCTGAAGTCCTTGATGCAATTTCAGGTGTGCTTAAGGGTAAAAAATCAATTTAGCATATTGTTGGCTTACTATGGCTTAAGACCCCTTTCTCCCATCTGGTGGGTTATCATTTGAACTCAGGAAAGATGCTGGAAAACAACATTTGAATATAAATAAGAGCAAAGTGTTTTTTTGTAGGGAGTCATAAATTCTGATTTTTATTTTTTTTTTGTCCACTGGTTTCGTAACTCTTAGAAAGCACATTGAAAGCTGGCGTGTTTTTTTTTCTTTCTTTTCTCCATCTTTAAGAAGTGGTCCTGAGCAGAAAACCATGTGTAGGAGCTGAATATATATCGTACATAAGATTTTCAGTCCATGTAATAAGTATAGGATTAGTGTATTCTTAAAATTAGAAATAGCAATCATGCAATCCACTTATGTAACCTTCATTATCAGCAAAGTTGGTAGGGATTTGCTGTAAGTATCAAGAGTAAATTTTTCAGTTGTACAGCTTTCTTTAAGATTCCAGAAACTTTATAAACTAAACAGGACAGAAAAATGTTTCCCAGTCCTACCAGAAAAAACTAATTGTTCACCTTGTTTTGAAAACTTCTCATACCTTTTTGGAAAACAAAACAAAACAAAACAAATCAAAACAAACAAACAAAAAAACACAACCAGCAAGCCAATCTGATAGAAATGAACATATACATGTAAAGACTGTCCAGATACAGGCCAAGTGATAGGCCATTGTGCAGTTTCAACACTACACAGAATCATAGAATCATAGAATATCCCGAGCTGGAAGAGACCCATAAGGATCATCGAGTCCATCTCCTGGCACCACACAGGTCTACCCAGAATTTTAGACCATGTGACTAAGTGCACAGTCCAATCTCTTCTTAAACTCCGACAGGCTTGGTGCAGTGACTGTGTCCCTGGGGAGCCTGTTCCAGTGTGCGACCACCCTCTCGGTGAAGAACCTTTTCCTGATGTCTAGCCTAAACCTCCCCTGCCTCAGCTTGACACCATTCCCGCGGGTCCTATCACTGGTGATTAAGGAGAATACATCGGCGCCTGCCCCTCCACTCCCCCTTGTGAGGAAGCTGTAGACCATGATGAGGTCTCCCCTCAGCCTCCTCTTTTCCAGGCTGAACAGGCCAAGGGGCCTCAGCCGCTCCTCATATGTCAAGGGCCCTCTAGGCCCTTCACCATCTTTGTAGCCCTCCTCTGGACACACTCCAACAGTTTAACGTCCTTTTTATACTGTGGTGCCCAGAACTGCACACAGTTCTTGAGGTGAGGCCACACCAGTGCACAGTAGAGTGGGACAATCACTTCCCTTGACCAACTAGCAGTGCCGTGCTTGATGCACCCCAGGATACGGTTGGCAACCTTTTAAGAAGTGGCTGTGTTGGCATTATGATTGCAGATATGAATTTAGACTCTGAATTTAATGAAGCTTCGTAAAGTTTAATTGTGTGGGTACTTTTTTCTTATCATCTAGATTACTGATCATCTAGATTATTATTACTTATCATCTAGATTACTGATAGATATTCCTAGTAGTGAATTGCCTTTGTCTAAGGTTTTTCATGTACGCAGCTGGAATATGTTTTCTGCCAATTTTCAGAGATGACTTTGAGCAGTTTTTTATTGCTTTTGAAACACACTGAAATTCAGTTAGCTTTTATTTCTATTTTTAGTTGTTATCAATCAATTTATTAATGCTTAAGTGCTTATTTATGGAATTCTGGAGTTTGAATGCCCTGCATGGTTTCACTACTCCACATATCAATATGAAAGATTGTATAAGTTTTCTGAATACTTCACGGTATTTGATGAACATTTGCACAAAGGTTGTGTCCAAATCTCACTATTGTTTAAAATTATATTTTAGGAACGTCTCTTTTTAAAACCGATTTACACAGTAGAGTGAATACACAGTACAAATATGACAGACTTTAAAATGCAGTAGTTACCTTTGACTTTGTCAAGAAAAAAATTGCCAAGTTGTGAATTTATCATGAATTGGTAGTGATCAATTTATACTCACATTCCGGTTTGTTTGTCTTTCTTCTTGATCCGGATATTTCCGTTGTACTTAAATCCTATCATTCTTTCTTGAATTATTGGTTCAAAGGTTCATTGCCTCTGAGTCTGTAGAGCAAAACATTTATTTCTAAAGAAAACTTTGTTTTCCTGTTGTGAATATCACAGACTTTCTACATTGCTGTATGTATTGAATTTAGAACCGTAATCTCTTCTGTTGTCTTGTCTTCCGAGTCAGTTTTTTCCTCTTCCTCTTCCAAGCTTCAGGGCTGATTCGTTTTTCCTTTTTCATTCCTGACTTGCTTAATCTTTTCTTCAGTTGATGTTGTGTATATTTTGCTTAGCAGCATTTCTTTACGAATATCATATTCCTTCTTCTGTATGGAGTACTCTAAATTAAATCCTTTTTCTAGGCCTTCCCCGTGCAAATGGAATGTAAAATCTGTTTCTTTTAAATGCTTAGAAAGTTAGTTCTTTTACTGTGTACTAGCAGATGTAGTAGTGAATAAGGTGTAATTATGAGATTCTGATTTAAAATAGCACATGAATTTAAATACAATCATACAATGTAACAGTTTTAATTGTAAAAAGGCAAAAAAATTGAAGAAAATAATTTTTCCCTTAAAACAGCATTTATAAATTTTGTATGCTATATTTCTGTATTTGCTTGCTTAAGCAAAAACATACTTATTATGAAAAAGAGAACTAGGAAACACCCTGTTTTTCAGGTAAATATTGTCCTTAGGAGACTTGTGAAGCTGAAAGCATCCTCTGTGTTCTGTGTTACTGCTTTATAATGCAGACAGTTGACTGTTTCCATATTTTTGTAGATTTGTTCTTCTCACAGAGTTCCTAAGCACGCTCACTGATGAATTTCCCTACTGAGAGAAGAGATGCTCAAATACTTGTTCCACCCATTATTATAATCTGAAACAGGAAAGATAATGAATCTAATCCGCTAAGGGAAAAGATAATTTCTTTCTGTTTTTTAAAAACTACTTAACAGGAAAAAAATTGTTTGATATCATCCAAAAAATTTAAAGTATACTACTTTTTTTTTTTTTAAGTCAGCCTTGTATGTAATTGTAAAATGTGAAATTTCTTGATCAATCCTAATAAAATAAAAAAAAATGTTAAAAGCACGGTTATATGGAGATTTATATGAGGCATCTAAAATATACATCATCTTCAGAATTGCCTACCTTAACTCTCAGTACTTCTACTAGCAAAGATGGAGGTGGCATGTACTAATGTTGAAAGACTTCTTTTCAGTATCTGTGCCTCGAGACTATAATCAGCTAGAAACACTTCACAGAGACACTACCTTTCCACTGTAGAAATATCTTCAAAGATTCCATCTCTCAGCTTCAGTTTATGTCTTGGATCTTTTCAGATGACATAAACACGATGCCCTTTGCTCAGCACTTGGTAAATCAAACACAAGTTTTTCAATGCCCTAAAAAAATCCCTTTTCAGTTAGTATCAAAACCTTAAGCATTTCTTCTTTCCATTTTTTTGATGTGTTAATCAAAACTGAACTATGCAAAAAACTGCAGCAAATCAGTGAGTATATGCTCAAGATAATTACAGCAAATACTATCTTAATCTTCTAAAAGAGTATTGGAAGCTGTTATTCACAGTATCTGAACTTTGATGCTGCTGTTCTGACTCTACTTCTAGTAGGTTAGTATTCTTCATTACCACACACAGAGCTTATTTTTGATCCTTTGAGATGAAGGATTGCAGAGGCAATCCCTCTTTCACCCTCAGTAAGTGAGGGAGGCATCTCGTGTCACTAGAATCCATGCAGCTGGATCACAGTTCTCTTCAAGTACCTAATCTGGTACAGGATGAAGCCTGGATGAAGATCTGTTTTGTCTTGACAGATACAGTTTTAAGAAAATGTACCAAAGGTTTTCAAACCAGAACTGTAAATTCCACTAGACACAAGCTAACAGTATCTTCTTAAAGTGGGGTGATGGTGTAAATGAAAGGGTCGAAAGTATTTCTCTCCCCCCCCCTCCCCCTTCCCTTTTTTCAAGTTGAATCATTTCTTTGAGTGTTGCATTATATTTCAGCAGTTTTACGTGACTTCAGTTACCTTGAATTCCTCAAAGTCCCATCTTATTCCTCAGAAAGTTTCTCACTTGACCCTTCTTTGATGCTTCTTCCAACTGATCATATTCACTTGTTCCCGGGGAAAGTTGCAATCATACTACCTCTGCAAAGAAGACCAGATTACACCCTTTCCTCTTTTTTCTTGAGCTGCTCTCTTTTGCCAAAATATGCAGGCTATAGTATTGTTGTGGTGAATTGTAGAAAACTGAACTAGATTTATATTTTTTGATATAATGCAGTTAAAATATGTATTGCAATATTTTTTTTTATTTTTATTTTTATTTTTTAAAGAGCTAATAAAAACAACCAAACAAACAAAAAACAAAGCAGCTCAACTGGGTAGCTTATGTGGACCTCACAGACAAAAAAAAACAACATTTAAAGCATAAGCTTGCTTTGGTGCGAACAGGAAAACCAATAAAACATAGCAGTTTAAAGGCAAGTAGAAAGATGAGAAGGCTAAAAGAACTCTTCAAGAGTGTTTTTTAAGGATGCTTAAACTATGTTAGTGTAATTTTGCTTAAATGATGTGAAAAATAAGCCAATTAGGAAACTTGTAGGTTTTCTTAATGGTAACAGTGTAAAAGGATACACTGGGATTACAAGGCCGTAAAAGAGTATCTCAGTGAATCTTTGTGTCAGCCTTCTCTGCTGAAGATGCTAGGAAAATGTCAACAGCCCCTCTGTTCTTTCTAGCAGATAGACCAGAAGTGTTAGATGTGTTTGAAATAACCATACAGCAATAATGAGGCCAAATAGATAAGTCAGTTGTTAATGTCTTGATGGTAATATCTTCACACCCAGTGAGTATGAGGAAGTTCAAGTATGAAATTACTGAACTGGAACCTCATTGTAAACAGCCACTGTGCCAATGGACTGGCATGTTGCCACTGTTAAATCCCATCTACAAAAAGAGCTCCAGAGGGAGCTCCAGACCAGTAAGCCTGACTGCTTCCTACGTGGGAACATGGCAGTCTGTCTTTAAAACAAGAGGGAATGAGAGGGAGAGAGATCAATGAACACAGATCAACCCTATTTTGCTGGGAAGGACTTAGTGTGTCTTCTGTAAAGGGAAACTCTGTTTCCTGAACCTACTGGAATTGCAGAAGGGTAACAGTAACCACGTAGATAAAATCTAACCTGTATTTTCCAAAAGCCTTTGACAAGGCTACACATGAAAGGCTCTAAAGAAATCCCAGTTCTGTGGGATAGGAGGAAGGATACTTTTATCAACAGAAAGCCAGTTAAAGCAGAGAAAATAAAGGGAAGTGCTTAGGTGCCATTTTCAGTATGGAAAAATGGGGATCAAACTGTAGAAATGGTTAAGCTTCTGCACTCTCCTGAAGTAACATCTGCTTTTGCCTCTGCTGGAGACAGAGCACTGGTGGCGGATGGATCCAGCCCTGGTATGACCCATTTGAGTATTTCACAGAATCACAGAATTGTAGGGGTTGGAAGGGACCTCAAGAGATCATCGGGTCCAACGCCCCTGCCAAAGCAGGTTCCTTAGAGCAGGCTGCCCAGGTAGGCGTCCAGACGGGCCTTGAATATCTCCAGAGAAGGAGACTCCACAACCTCCCTGGGCAGCCTGTTCCAGTGCTCCGTCACCCTCACCATGAAGAAGTTCTTTCTCATGTTGGTGCGGAACTTCCTGTGCTCCATCTTGTGGCCATTACCCTTTGTCCTGTCCCCACAAACCACTGAAAAGAGGTTGGCCAAATTCCTTTGTCTCCCACACTTAAGATATTTGTACACATTGATAAGATCCCCTCTCAGTCTTCTCTTCTCCAGGCTGAACAGACCCAGATCTCTCAGTCTTTCCTCATAGTGTCAATCTGCTTGAGGGTAGGAAGGCTGTGCAGGAGGATCTGGATAGGCTGGACCGATGGGCTGAGGCCAGCTATATGAAGTTCAACAAGGCCAAGTGCCAGGTCCTGCACCTGGGGCACAACAACCCCAAGCAGCGCTACAGGCTGGGAGATGAGTGGTTAGAAAGCTGCCTGGCAGAGAAGGACCTGGGAGTAGTGGTTGATAGTCGGCTGAATATGAGCCAGCATGTGCTCAGGTGGCCAAGAAGGCCAACAGCATCCTGGCTTGCATAAGAAGCAGTGTGGCCAGCAGGACTAGGGAAGTGATTATCCCCCTGTACTTGGCTCTGGCGAGTCCGCACCTCAAGTACTGTGTTCAGTTTTGGGCCCCTTGCTACAAGAAGGACATGGAAGTGCTCGAGCGAGTCCAGAGAAGGGCTACGCAGCTGGTGAGGGGTCTGGAGAACAAGTCTTAACGAGGAGCAGCTGACGGAGCTGGGGTTGTTCAGCCTGGAGAAGAGGAGGCTCAGGGGAGACCTTATCGCTCTTTACAGATACCTTAAAGGAGGCTGTAGCGAGGTGGGGGTTGGTCTATTCTCCCATGTGCCCGGTGATAGGACAAGGGGGAATGGGCTAAAGTTGCACGAGGGGAGGTTTAGGTTGGATATTAGGGAGAACTTCTTTACCAAAAGGGTTGTTAGGCATTGGAATGGGCTGCCCAGGGAAGTGGTAGAGTCACCATCCCTGGAGGTCTTTAAAAGATGTTTAGGTTTAGAGCTTAGTGACATAGTTTAGTGGAGGACTTGTTAGTGTTAGGCCAGAGGTTGGACTAGGTGATCTCGGAGGTGTCTTCCAACCTAGATGATTCTGTGATTCTGTGATAGGGAAGACGCTCCAGGCCCCATATCATCTTTGTGGCCCTCCGCTGGACTCTTTCCAGGAGATCCCTGTCTTTTTGGTACTGGGGAGCCCAGAACTGGACACAGTACTCCAGGTGAGGCCTGACCAGGGCAGAATAGAGGGGGAGGATCACCTCCCTTGACCTGCTGGCCACGCTCCTTTTAATGCACGCCAGGATCCCGTTGGCCCTCTTGGCCACCAGGGCACACTGCTGGCTCATGGCCAACCTGTCGTCCACCAGGACCCCCAGGTCCTTCTCCACAGAGCTCCTCTCCAGCAGGTCACCCCCCAGCCTGTACTGATACATGCGGTTGTTCCTTCCCACGTGCAGGACTCTACACTTGCTCTTGTTAAACCTCATTTGCTTTCTTCCTGCCCATCTCCCCAGTCTGTCCAGGTCTCGCTGAATGGCAGCGCAACTTTCTGGTGTGTCAGCCACTCCTCCCAGCTTTGTCATTGGCATACTTGCTGAGGGCAGACTCTATTCCCTCATCAAGGTTGTCGATGAACAAGACCGGACCCAGCACCGACCCCTGGGGAACACCGCTAGTCACAGGTCTCCAGCCAGACTCTGCGCCGCTGATCACCACCCTCTGAGCTCGGCCAGTCAGCCAGTTCTCAACCCACCTTACTGTCCACTCCTCTATCCCACACGTTCTCAGCTTTGCTAGCAGGATGTCGTGAAGGACAATATCAAAAGCCTTGCTAAAGTCAAGGTAGATGACATCCACTGCTCTCTCCCCATTTATCCAGCTGCTGTTGCCATCATAGAAGGCAACGAGGTTGGTCGAGCACAATTTCCCCTTGGTGAATCCATGCTGACTACTTACTGCTCATAACCTTCTCCTCTTCCAATTGCTTGGAGATGGCATCCAGAACAAGCTGTTCCAACACCTTTCCAGGGACAGAGGTGAAACTGACTGGCCTGTAGTTTCCCAGATCCTCTTTCTTGCCCTTCTTGAAGACCGGAGTGACATTGGCTATCCTCCAGTCTTCAGGCACCTCTCCTGTTCTTCAGGACCTTTCAAAGATGATAGAGAGTGGTTTGGCGATCATCTCCACCAGCTCCCTCAGCACACGTGGATGCATCCCATCAGGACCCATGGATGGCCCATGGGCTCATTTCTAGCATTCATGCAAGCCATTCAATGACTTGTATGGACTGGATCCTGTATGATACATTGCAATTTCTTCTCTAGGCTAGCCTGAAATATTTCTAGCTTAGATATACCTTAACTTTCATGGAAGTCTATTTCACAGTCTTTACTTATTTCAGATTATTTCTTTACTTCCACGTCTTTTATCACTCTAAAAGTTTTTGTATATGTTAACTATTTTTAAAAATCTTGTACAAGTATTGTTTCTTTGCCACTTAGCTAGTGTGTAGGGGAGTAGTATGCAAGTGTGTGCAATTATACATCTGTAAACATGTTCCCTCAAATATTTTTAAAGTTGAAAACTAACATGCTGAGAAGACAAAGGTACAGGAAGGATTCTAAAATAACTTTAATTCACTCCCTTGCATTCATATCATAGAATCACAGAATGGTTTGGGTTGGAAGGGACCTTAAAGACCACCCCATTCCAACCCCCTTGCTACGGGCAGTGACACCTCCCACCAGACCAGGTTGCTCAAAGCCCCATCCAACCTGGCCTTGAACACCTCCAGGGATGAGGCATCCACAGCTTCTCTGGGCAACCTGTGCCAGTGCCTCACCACCCTCACAGTGAAGAATTTCCTTCTAACCTCTTGTTGTGGTTTAACCTGTCTGACAGATAAGCAGCATACAGTTGTTTGCTCCCTTTTCCCTACCCCTTCCCCAACCTCCCTGCAGCAGGATGGCAGAAAGAATTGGAAAAAAAGTAAAAGCTTGTGGGTTGAGATAAAGACAGTTTATTAGAGCAGAAAAGAAATAATAATAATAATGATAATGTGTACAAAAGAAGTGATGCACAAAGCATTTGCTCACCACCTGCTGACTCATGCCCATCCCATCCCTGAGCAGCAGTCCCCCCCACCCTGGCCAGACACCTCATATAATTGCTCAGTGTGACGCCATAAGGTCTGGGACATCCCTTTAGCCAGCCTGGGCCAGCTGTCCTGCTTCTGTCCCCTCCCAGCTCCTTGTGCACCCCCAGCCTCCTCGCTGGCTGGGCATTTCTGGGAATCTGAAAAGTCCTTGGCTCTGTGTTAGCACTGCTTTGCAACAGTTAAAACATCAATGTGTTATCAATATTATTCTCATCCTAATCCAAAACACAGCACCATACAAGCTACTTGGAGGGAAATTAACTCTATGCTAGTGGAAACCAGGATACCTCTAATCTAAATCTCCTCTATTTTAGTTTAAAACTATACCCCTGACGATGTCCTGTCATTATTTGACTGAGAAACACAGCCCCACATCTTTCTTGTGCTGGGGCCCCCAGACCTGGATGCAGCACTCCAGGTCCAACCTCTTGGCAAGGGCAGACTAGAGAGGGACAGTCCCCTCCCTCCACCTGCTGCCCGCCCCTCTAGTGATGCAGCCCAGGCTGCAGTTGGCCTTCTGGGCTGCAAGCGCACACTGCTGGCTCATGTCGAGCTTTTCATCCACCAGAACCCCCAAGTCCTTCTCTGCAGGGCTGCTCTCAGTGAGTTCTTCTCCCAGTCTGTGCTCATGTCTGGGATTGCCCTGACCCAGGTGCAGGACCTTGCACTTTGATTTGTTGAACCTCCTGAGATTCACATGGGCCCACTTCTCCAGCCTGCCCAGGTCCCTTTGGCTGACATCCCTTCCTTCTGTTGTATTGACTGCATCACTCAGCTTGGTGTCATCTGCAAACTTGCTGAGGGTGCACTCGATCCCACTGTCTTTGTCACTGATAAATATATTAAACAGTACTGGTCCCAAGACAGACCCCTGAGGGACACCAGTTGTCACCAGCCTCCACCTGTACATAGAGAACATATAATGTTAAATATAGTCTTTAATTACATGTAGAATATTTTAGCAAGGCAGTAGCTTGCCATTCAGTTTACAAGATGAGTAGCTTGCAATGAGGAGCAGTTAGTGTAGGGGGTCAAGGCCACTGTGGTCTGTGTAATAAAAGCTAATGATGACTGAGGCATCGAGAACAAATGAAGAGCAAAGAAAGTCAACCTGTGAAGCTGAGTGATCCTGAATATAGCTGGAGTCATGTGTCATGCAAAACAAGTTACTTTTGTGTGTGTTTGTGTGTGTGTGTTTCTCATTTTCTTTGTATTTGTGATGATTTCCACGTGAGACTAGGGGATGTGAATTGCAATACATAGATTTACAGCTGAGAGAAGCGTTAAACATATAAAGTGCTTTAAAAAACAGAAGACTCATTTTTAAACCCATTCCTTAAGTTAGCAGGTATTTTGTCCTGATTTTCTTTTGTCTCGTCTCAGAGGGATTTTGTGAAGAAAATTAATCTCTTATGAAGCATTTAGTTGCTGCTGTTTTGAGTACACCAAAAAAAGCTGTGAGGAGATCAGCAATCCAGACTTCAGAGCAGACCTACAATAATGTGTATGTGTACAGGATAAAAGGTTATATTTTAAGTACATTCTGCACACTAAATGACTGCTGTCTGTGCTGTAGGATCCTAACCTAAAAGAGGTCACATCGTATTGCTAAAATAGTCTGCAACTATGTGTTTAAATATTAGGTCAGAAAACAAATATAAATGAGCCATTCAAAGTAACATGGTTAAGTCTAGCATTTCCCAATTTGACTTTGAAGCTTTAGCATTGTTATCCTGGCACCTTTATATATAAGTAATTCTATAAAACATTAAACACCACTTCAGTAATTCATGTGATTTGCAGTACAGACCTTAGCTGCTTGATACTACAGAAAAAACTATACTAGTCATATAGTGGCAGATCAAAGCTAGAAAAGGCAGGGACAGATTCTGTCAATAAGTTTTTCAAATAGTTGCTGGACAAAGAGGAACAGTAAGATCTATCTGTGTAAGGTGGACTGGTACTTTCCCCTGAGGCTATTTACTCCATTTACTCCCCCACAAACAGGATTCCATGTTTTTAGCTCAGGTATTTCCTTACCTAAAAAGGACTAGCTGAAACTTTTTAGTGTATGTTACCACCAACATTACATCTGAATTTTATAAATTCAGGTTTATAAGTTTTAATGAGCTATTGTACCAATGACTTTATGTTTGAAGTATGCTGCTTGTCATCAAATTAGAAGAGTTCCTGAGTGTCGACAACTTTTTCCCCTCAATATATTTATGTGGTTTTGGTTTAATTTTGTTTTAATAGTCTTAGTGGCAGATATATGGTTGCTTCATCATTCTTACTCTTTTTCTGTTTACTTTTTTGAAGACTGAATCTGGAAGAGGAGTTAGATCAGATGAAAGTACACCAATCTATGGGTAAGTTTAGCATACAGGAGTTCAACTACGTTTGCTACAAGAAACAGGTATTTTATATGTATGTACATAGGCTAATAGAAATACTAGTCTTCAGGTTATTTTTGCTCCAAATGTTCTTTTTTTTTTTTTTTCTTGAATGTGCATTTTGTATTTGTAAGACCATACATAGTCTTATTTAAAAGTTTTTTATTTAAAGATTTCCCTTGAGTCTTCCATATGCCTATGAAATCAATGATAATTTTTACATATAGGCATAAACTGTTAAATTTATTTTGTGTGTGTGCAGAACATATAAAATTAATTTATATTTTATGTTTAAAATATCTGTGTATATATATGTATGTATGTAAAATCTAAAGTATGTTTATTTGTTTATGAAGCTTTCACCAGAATCTGAAATGGGTTTTGCAGTGCAATGATACAGAAATTTCATGCTCATTCAGACTTCTTTTTTAGTACTAGTCTCACAAAGTATGTGGATTTGAAACGAAATCAGAATGGTGGAAATCTTATAAGAATTGTTCATGGATAACTTCTGTTTTAACTTGACAAACTGTACAATAGTTGATGGTTTGGTGAAGATGGTTCTTTCCTAGTCAGATAGGTAGTATATTACCATAGATTCTTTATCACTCTGATTCTGTGTATTATTTGGTGTTCTTGAATGCTTTGGGAGAAGTATTCAACAGTGCATAGTTACAGTCCAGCTGGGTATGTGGTGAATTCCCTTTGCACAATTTTGTTTAAAAGGAGAACGTAAAAGACATGGAGAAGTACTATACTAAAGAGCCATAATTTGGAAATAAAACCTCACCATTCTTCATCTCATTTTTCTGCTGTTTTATGTTTTATTTTTTTATGATAAAGTCAGGCAATTGAATGTAACAAAAATAGTATTTTTCCCTTTATTTTTAGTTTGTTTTATAAATTACATAAAACTAGGTGGAAATCTTCAGCTGCTAAAGATGGAACGTCATTGTTTTCTTTTGTGTTACTTCATATATGTTACTTTCATAGCCCCAGATAGAGTTGAAGGAATCTAGTGAAGGTTTCAAATGCCAACTTTAAAAATCGCTCTTTTGTTTTTGCCAATTTAGTCAGTCTTTGCACAGAGAGAAGTGGAAAGGCAACCAGCAGCGAGAAAGACTTGAGGGCCTGCTGAGCAATAACCATGTGTTTCCAAAAAACAGTCAGATCCTGAAACTGCCAGCTCTTGACATGTTTAGTGCTTTAACAGCTAGTCTTTTTTTGTTTTCTTTTTTTTTTTCATTATCTTTTTAGATTAAAATATATCCTTATTTAAAAGTGGATTAGCGGATACACTCTTCTAGTTTTGTTACTTGTATGATGATCAATTATTGTTTTACTGGGACTGAGAAAAAGTGTTAAACTGCTAGTGAAGTGTGTTATGGAAATTTTATATAACTCTTCCAGCATTTGTTGTTATTTGTTGTATCACTTAGATGAACAGGATTTTTTTTTGCTCAGTTACAAAATCAAATCTGATGATATGCATTAAGCAACATTTTTTCCTAGTACGTAAGGCTGAGTTGATTCCAGCCATTTCCAAACTTTTACCAATTGAGGTATAAAAGAATACTCATCCAGTCTGTAAAAAATAATTTCCCTGTTGTTCCTTTTGCAAATGCTAGGATATTGCAGTGCTGTAGACACTTTCGTCAGTTGATTGACATTTTCTGGAAGAATATGCTAAAAAGACTGAGGCTGGATGGCTGTCTATGAGCATAAATGAGTGTTTCTGAGAAATTCTTGGTCATGAATGAAAAAGGTCCATGCACCCTCTGCCCTAAAATGGGTTTTAAGTCCCTTCATCTTCCTGAATAAAAGTAAAATATCCCAATTGTTATCTGGCATTTGCTGAGAGACCAAACTTGATATGGTCTGAATACACTTGTTCACAGTCTGGGAATATGTTTTCTTTTCTAAAAGGAAACCTGACAAGAAATTTCTCAGCTTATAAATGATGCTGGAATTCACCTCCACCTTAGCAGCTACCTGTTTCCATCAGGCATTCTAACATCAAAGAATAAATTCTGGAAAAAGCAACTGAGCTTCTCTGGATTAAAAAAGTTAGGGACTATTATTTTACTTAATCAGATACCAGTTGTGTTTGTCAGGAGGTGCTGCATAACTGTTGCTTTTTTGTACCCTTTTTCAAACCCTACTGGCCACGTATGAAGGCTGGGGAAAAGGAAAGTACTCTTGTCATTCCCAGTTTCTGCCTGTTCTAACTCAGTTGTCTATTTTGCCGATGCAAATTATTTTTCAGTATTCATGAAATCCAAACGTTTGCCTCACTGTTCGCATAATTATTCATGCATGATTGTAGAGAATGTGTTGGCAGGGACTCATGCCCTTTCCTCCAAAAGCAGGAAAATGGGTCCATCTAATCCCATTCAGAAAAATAGCAAGTACCTTATTAAAAGCAGGTAAGCTGTTGTCCCTTTGTCTCTTTAGGGAGGTGGTTCAAAGACTTATCTCATTTTGAGAGTCCTTCTCAATCTGCCATGTCCCCAGTTTATAAGTGAGAACAGCCTTCTCTTCTTCTGGTCTTCACAGTGGTCTTTCTGTGAGGACAGGACAAGGAAGGGGCAATGGCCACAAAATGAATCACACTAAGTTCTGCACCAACGTGAAAGAACTTCTTCATGGTGAGGGTGACAGAGCATGGGAACAACCCAGGGAGGTTGATGAGTCTCCCTCTCTGGTGATATTCAAGGCCTGTCTGGATGCCTACTTGGGCAACCTGCTCTAGGGTACCTCCTTTGGCAGGGAGTTGGATGCGATGATCTCTTGAGGTCCCTTCCAACCCCTACAGTTCTGTGATTCTTTGAAATCAATAACTTAGTGGCTTTTCTGCCTTGGTGCAGAAAGCACTGTAAGGGGAATCCTTTGCCTGGTGCATTCTTGAGCCTAGAATCTCATTCTGTTGCGAGTTATGTAGGTATTCAGACACCACTCTATTAAAAAAAAAAAAGTTTTTTTTTTTTCTCCATAAAAGGAGTTTATACAAGTACCATCTTGGCAGCTGTGCCAAGCTACTTGATAAACAGTTTTGGTGACTATTAATTAGAAATGAAGTGTTATATTGCACAGTTAGTAGTTTATTTTGTTTTGGTGGGACCTAAGTTTACCTATGTAAGGCCATCATAATTGGCTGACTGAAGATGGTGGGTTTTATGACTTGTGGGGTCTATTCCATGAGGGATAACTTGGTATTATTTAGTAGGAATATGATAGGTAGATCCTATGTCTTACTGAGTAGACTGATGTGGTGAATCTTCCTGCTGTCTTAGACAGGCACCACGTTATAGGCAATACAGTTTCATTGCCTCCCTAACTAATTCCTGTGAACAATTACATATCAATTAGAAGGGGGGGGGGGGGGGGGGAGGGTTGAATAGGCCATTTATTTTCTGCTTAATATAAAAGGTTATGCCTTTGCCTTTTTTTTTTTGCTTTTGACTTCTATGTTAATAATGAACATGTGCATTTTTTTTCTGTTTTGCAGTAGTATTCTTTATTCTCCTGCATATACGTTTATTTATAGATAGAGTTGTAAATTTTATTTTAATACATCCACATAATAAACATAACACCTTGTGTGCTTTGATCAGTTTCTTTGGCTATGGGAAATCTTTTTTTTTTTTTTTTTTTCCAGTGGATTACAGTAAATGCTGATATAAAAGCTACAGCAGACATTCAAATGAGTGAATATTTAGAAAAAGATGAAAAGCATGTTCATATTATCTTTGTGTGTTACTTAAAGAATGTTGTAAATGTATGCAGTACCACTGTGCTGGGGGACTGTAGTCTGAAATAACATGGGAACTAACATATTAATATCAAGGTAAAGGTACATATTCCCCAGATGCATAGTTTTACCTTTTTCAGCTTTTATTATCTTTAGAATAGTGCTCCATTTATTTCATGAATACAGAAGTATTAATTGGCCATGACATGTTCCAAAGACAAAAGAAAGGTCTAATTCACTCTAACAAACTTGTTAGTCACTGTTTATATCAAGAGGATTGTGAGTCTACAGAGAGTAACACTGTTTTCTTCTACACTTCCTTTGTTTATAAATCAAAAGTTTTTAAGTGACCTGCAGTGTCTGCTGGTAGTTTGAAATGATACTTCTAAAGCAGACCTTCACCATGTGGCACAGATACTTATCCCTTAAGATAAATTCTTAAAGTTAATTTGAGGGGAAGAAGAGAAACATGAATATTATGGTGCTTTTACAGTGTTGTGGTTTTTTGTTGTTGTTGTTCTTGAATGTCTTTAATATTCTAATAAAAAAGTCCTTCTGAGGTGTGTAATTGCTCTTTTCTGTAAGCAGTGGGAAATTTGTGAATGGTAAGCTCTCAGTTCAAATCTAAATAGGACGTATTTTACTTCTGATTTACTATACGTATTAGTACTAATAAACTTTTTCTTAACATCCTGTTCTATGAGTATAGATGTAATTTTTAAGTTGTCCTTTCTTGTGTGATTTTTAGTACTGAAAGTATATAGCTGTCTCTGAGAGTGATGCTTAGAGTCATGTTCATTCTCATTAGTTGTATCAATTTCTAATTGTTATGAATTCACAGCATTACAATGGAATGGTTTGTGTGATTTATCTGGTGAAGTACATGATCTTTCACTTAACAAAAAAGAGGTTTAAAGTTTTCATCCATCCTAATTCTGTTACTGTTTGCTTTGTTCACCAATCACTCTGATCCTCCTAGCAGGGGACAAGACCTAGAGAACAAAACTGGTAGTGACTGTGTAGATAAAAAGGCAATGAATTCTGCTTTTAAGCCATAGAGGGAATAGTCTATAAAAGAATAAAAATGGGAATGAAAGTACAGCATCTTTAACCTGCAGATCTATTGTACCTTTGAAAAGCTTGTACTCTGAAAAAAAAAAAAAAAACACACACTGTGATGCTGCAAAGATTCATAAGTATGTGACAGAACACTTTGAAAGGAGGTCACTCTTTAAAAACTGACCAAAACGCTTGTCAAGAAAATAGACTGTATTATAAATAATTGCAGAAGAATGCATTTCCTTAAAATGTCTAGATATTGTTTTAGTGAAATGCTAGGTGTCACAGTGTATTATTTATTCTCTGCTAGAGATGTATTATTTATTCTCTTGTAGAGATACTTTTTAAAAGTAGTGAAGATGATGGCGGCAGGAACAGTACTCCAAAGAAGAACGTGACAGACAGTTCTGATCAGAGGTTACAGAAGGTAAGGTAGCAACCCCAGCAAACAGATCTAAATTTTAGCATAAGAATTATATATATAAGGTATTACTTGTGAATTTAGGCCATGATTCTCCTTTCATAATTCAAAAATAGGGATTTACAAAATTTTGTCAAAAATGAATCCTTGTGAATTGGCTGTGGATGTATCATATGACATAACTGCAGTGAATTAAAAGTATCGTTAGAGGTAAAATGATAGAAACTGACAGATTATCTAAATTAGGAGTTTCATTATCTTTAGCCACTTCTAAGTTCAGAAGCCTGCATTTCTTTTGCTGAGTATTTAACTTTACATGGTATCAGGTGTTAATATACAGAGATCTCTTGTAACAGAATGAAATAGATGCATAATAGTGATAAATTCCCTGCTTGTTTTATATAAAATTTAGGACATTGCATATGCATATATTTTTTACATATGTGGGTTTATCACTTTTCACAAAATAGTAGAGGATGCATTTCGTGTTCTCTGGCTTAGCAAATATGCATATGTAATCTTTACTGCTCAACATCCTACATGTTCTACTTTGTACACTAACAAGATGCTCTTAACTAGTTGCTATTTGTATTGATATTTGTAATATACACAAGTAGTTTAGTACGTTAACAGGTGTTCACTTAAGAGGGCTCACTTGTATTTTACCATATGTTTTGTTTGCTGCGAAGAAAAGACATCCTTCAAACAGTATTATACCTTTTATTTGTCATTTTGCAAAACAATATTTGTTTAATTACTTATAAATCTTTAAAAGCATTCTTAAATTGAATAAAAACAAATCTATAACTTTGAATGTCAGTTTGGGTATGTCTATTTGTTTTTTATTTGTGAATTAACTTGTAGGAAGTATGGTAATTTACAGCAGATGATGTGATTGCGTATACTTGTAACACTTGCCATATGGTCAGGCAATGAAGGCTGTCATCTCGTTATTACTGAATGACAAACATCATGTTAAAATAATAACACACAGAATAGGAAGTGCTCACATTCATTTATCTTAAGGTAGAGTGAGTAATTGAAATAATTTGAATACTACCATCTGAAATGTCACACAGTTTATGCTTGGTTATCATCTATATTTCAGAACTATAATTTTATTTGCCAACTACTACATAATTTTTATCTCCATGGATATACAGAGTTATGATGGTACCTTAGGGATAGGTGTAGAAGCTATTCATTGTTTGTTTCCTTGCAGCTGTCATACATGACTTTAAGTGCTAGTGAGCGCAAAAGGTTGCTCTAAAGATCTGAGAAAACAATAGCAGAATCTCAGTTTAGGAAGGTGGTTGAAGAAAGGTGCTGGTACTCATTACCATTGGAGAGGAAAAGGAAACTAGTATTTTAATCATAAATCTTGATTTCACTGAAGCATATGCAAAAATTCCTTTTACTCCTGATTTCATCTGATAAGTTTATGTAACCATAAGACAATCTCTGTTCATTATGGGAGTGCTATGAATTTCTGCCAAGGAAAGCAGCAATGGATATGCATGCATATTGAATGTCTGCTATCAAACTCACAAATTTCATATCAAATTCACAAATGCATATGAAGTTTGAGCAGCTTTTTGCTGTGTTGAGACCTCTCGTTTATCTGAATTATATCCACATCCATTTTATAATTTTTTTTTAAGTTTTAAGAAAATAAAAATTAATTTATAAAATTAATTCCTGTAGTGAAAGAGTGGGGATGAGCTTGCACAAAACCATCCAAAAGTATTTCTTCAAAATGA